>NC_081344.1:52164455-52184175 GCF_029784015.1 Lycium ferocissimum
TTTTTATAAAATCCAAATTTGGAATACATCATTTTAAAATACAAGCTTTAATATAATCCCAATATTGACATAGTTCCGGATAATTTTTAAGGATGTGAAAAATGCGGTAAAATGAATCGTAATTCGTACGTCATTTCAATTGCTGAATTTTTTGAATTTTGACGGAGCGGGATACGCATCTCGCTTTAATTTTCACTTATAAAGTAAATAACTTGTAATTTTATTAAATTTGTCAAATTTCGCAATTTTCTCGGGATTTCAAAATTTCAAAAGCGTATCCTTATTCCGTCTTGGCTCGGGAATCTTGAAAATTAAAACACTCATATTACAGGGTGAAAATTAGGTGTCAACAGGTATAACTCGTCATCATTTTATCCTTCTTTAACGCTTATCGCTTGTTTCCTAACCGTCCTGCGATGCTGAGACTTCGTCTCAGTACAACTAATTTGAGATGGATATATCCTCTGTATTTTCATCTTAGTCATCTTTTACTCTGAGTGTCATCATACCTAATCCTCTTTCATTTCTTCGTTACTGGACCTCTCATAACACCCTTATTTTGTAACTTCGAGTAAAACGTTCCTTGGAGTCCTATCTCCCAATCTTAACCTAGCCATGCATATGACTGTTTGGCTACGTCTATTGTCAAATCATTCTTGCACCTTATCGTTCTGCTTGTATAATACCCTTTTTAGGTGGTTCCTAATTCCTTTTTGTTACTATCTTCCCATCTTTACACGGCATACTTCTGAACTAATACTTGTCGTCTTGTCTTCCCCCCTTAAGGTAGTAGCCCAATACTCTATATCTAACATCCCATTTATCTTCTCTTTTACATGCAAATACATACTCCGAGTGATTCCGTGACTAATCTTAACTGTAATTGTTCATCTTCTGAGTCTATGTGGTCAGTTGCACATAGATATAAAGTGTCACATACTCTTATAGGCGTAATGGCCCTAGATGGGCCTAATCTTTCATCAAAGAGATCTTCATAATTTCCCTTACTATCTTTCCAGTAATTATCTTTCTTCTATTACTCGCTCACCCATCCAATCACTGTAATGGTATCTAGCACAAGATTCTTTTCTCAAAAATCCGCCCAGATTGTTAATGTTCCTCCTCTTCTTCGTTACATAAATGTTCGACCTTCAAGTAGGCCTCTTTCAGACCACAAGTTTATCTCATCAAAGAAGGGCGTATCTTATACTAATTTGCAACCTTAAACCCATTCATTTCCCATCATAAAGATAATTCTTTCAAACATCTCTCACTTCCTTCATTAACTATTCGACCCTGTATTACTAACTTAGCAATCCTATTGTGATAGAACTTCTGGAGGATAATTTTTCGTATCTTGGTTCTACTTTTTGCCTTATTCATTCCTTCAAAACAATTCATGATTCATATACTCTTATACTCATATCTCTGTATAACATCCTTGCCAATATAACCTACACGATAAAAAGGCCCTCATTGATATCTAACTTATTGAGTAACGTACATCATTCTTTTACCTTTTCTGACCAATCATATCCCCTTTAATATTCGAAACAAGAACTATTCTCTGACGAATCTTGCATTCCATCTCATATCACCTTTAGACACTAAACATCATCATCTTTATAACCTATACTCTTTTCCTTTTTCGTAATACCTGTTTTATCTCTTTCTGCTCGTAAATCATTTGCATATTTAAGCTCACGTGTCATATTTAAACATATACATATCCTTTCCAAGTTTTACCTCGAGAAAAAAATAAAACTCCCATCTAAGCATACCAATGTCTCTCTGGTAATGACTCGCTAGGTCGTTATGGGGGGGGGGGGGAGGTGACTTAGAAAACTAGACCTCCGTTGGGAATTTTGAGGCCGCGGGTGAGTCCGTAGTGTATTTTTATGTATATGTGCATATTTAGTTTGCGTCTATAGGGCCTCGGATTGGTGTTGGGATTTTTGGGTGAAAAACTGGTAGAAAAACTCGAGCTCTTTGGTCAAAATGGACAGCTGCAGCGGGTGTGGGACCGCTGTAGCAGGTCCGTTATAGCGGGTAGAAGGTCGCCGCCATGAGGAGGGAAATTAATGAGGTCCACCATAGCGGGAGGTTTCCCGCTATAGCGGGACCGCTGTAGCGAGACATTGACCGCTACAGCAGTCAATGCGAGGCAGAATTAGTGTTTATTATTCTTATTTTCGAACCCATTCCCCACATAACTCTAAAACAGTTTCCAAGAACTCCTGTGGCAAAATTCTAAGGCTAGGGCTAAAATACTCTTGAAAGGTAAGTCTCAACCCTTTACCTTGTTCATTCCATCATATTGTTAGATTCCATGATTAGTTAAACGTTCTCTAATAGTGAATGAAAGGATAGAACCCTAGAAGTTGCGAACCCTTAAATAAATGAATGGGTTATTGATTTTATTGTTGTTTAGTCATCTAGGAGTATAGATTATCACTTCCTAGGATGAGAATTTGATTATTAATAATGATAATGATGTATTGAGACTTAGGGTTTCATAAAGATGGTAACTTTAGCATAAAAACTGCTTGTGAAGGGATTGAATTGATTAGAAAACTCATGAATGGGAATGGTATGATGGTTGGGGCTGATTTTATGATGAATTCACACTTAGTGATAGTTCACCCACTTGAAAAGGGTAGAAGTAATTGGGTTCTCTTCCCCAATTGTGGCTTATTTGAGTAGATGATACATTACTCACTTAGCCTTATGATTTCTAGGCTTTGAATGTTCTGAAGCTTTACGAAAGGAGAAAGCTATTGCGGATTGATTGCATTGTTCCAGTTCATCTTTGAGGTAGGTTACGGTCTACTTGAGTTAGACCTTGATTAGTTGATTGTCATGTTATGAAATTGATAGAAGAAGCATGATTAGGGCTTCAAACATACAGTGTGATTGGAAATTCCTAAGATTGATATTGATTGATTGATCATGTGATTAACTATTTTTTTATGATAAAGAAGGAGTTAATGAATACTCTTCTTGTTGACTTGGAGCAATCCCTTATTCATGCTATTGATGAAATGATTCTTGAGTTTTGATATGACTCGTGGTATGATGACTTATGTTCCTTAATATTTATGCATTGATTGTTCACATTCCTTATTTGATTATGGAACGGAAATACACTGAGATGAGAAAGAATATGTAAATATGGAAAGACACATTTGATAGGGGGTGAGGATGTGGCCTAGTTATGGCTCGTGATCCGAGCCCAGTTTCAGAGCGAGTGGTACATGGACACCATGGGTCCTCTGCAGGTGATGGCTATTTGGGCAAATTAGCATGTGTGTATGGATATGTGACAGAGTTGAGATAATTCGTGAGTTACGGCTGTGTTGGTGATTACATGACTTGAGTTACTCTTATTGATTGCTTATTGTGTGGACTTATCTTGTTCCTGTGTTGGCTGATATTTCGGGGTTAGATGATTTTGTTGATAATTTCATACGGTTATGTGCTGTCGTGTCTATCTGTTTACTTTATTGATTTTATGCATGATACTAATCTTAGTCGGCCTATGATATCTAACGGTACATAGTGTTTGTCTTTGATACTACTTGCTGCATTTTTTGAGTGCAGATTGTGATCCAGAGATATCTACCAGACCTCATATTTAGCGTGAGGCCAGTTCCTGATTAGATCCGAGGGTGAGCTCCTATCCATGCCATGCCGCCTGAAGATCTTTCTTATTTTGGATGTCTATTTCATTTAAGACATTTATGATTATTTCAGACAGTTGTTCATTCTTTAGACAGTTTTAGAGTCCTTGTACGATGACTTCGGATTTTGGGGTTGTAATAGTTAGGACTTCCACATCTTTATTTATTTATTGCATGACTAGATCAGTTGGACATCTTTATTATCATTATATCCTTGAATGTGTTAAAAATTGATTAATTAGATGATGATTGGTTAAGGGGATTGGTTCGCCCACTAGGAGATTTAGTATGGGTGCCACTTATGAATATTTGGGTTGTGACACTTGTAAGGTTGCTAACCACTCACAGTATAAACGTAGTCGTTTTCTATTGTCTAACTAAAAATTTCCCATCAAAATTTCTCTTCCTTTTTAAGTCCTATCAGTAATGCTCCAATAGTTATCTCAACAGAATTGCATATAATATATCGATACCACCCTTAAGGGTGTATAAATATTATTACCACGATAATTGTACCTAGTGTCATCACTTATCCCCTCGTACTGTACTAACTCCCCTTACTTACAAATTATTCGTATCTTACTGATTCTCCTCAACACCCATCATTCGTAATGTTGTAGGTATAATTTCTTCATCGAACTATCTCTTATACAGACCTTTCCTGTTTAATCATACCATAGCCTTATTACCACAACATTTTTTTCCATCGTTCTATCGACATATTCATAATCTTAACCCATTGTCTGACCGCCGATTCCACTTAAGGTTCCTCTTTAAAATTGCTCCTTTCCCTTTTCCTTAATATAATAGGCTTTATGAATAACCGTCATTGCATAACATAGAACATTT
Source organism: Lycium ferocissimum (assembly GCF_029784015.1). Lineage (NCBI taxonomy): Eukaryota > Viridiplantae > Streptophyta > Magnoliopsida > Solanales > Solanaceae > Lycium > Lycium ferocissimum. The sequence goes on from NC_081344.1 coordinate 52,168,985, forward strand.
CAAAATCATACTTGCTTAATTTTAACACCTTATCAAAGCGACAAATATACCTTCCATCATTAGTTGCTCTGGTCTTGAAACTCCGACGGATGTGGGCCTTGCCATGGCTCTACTTTGGAATCTTGATCTGGCCTAAATCGTTCTAACACGAGCTGGAGAACTGCTTCTTCCTGATGTCCCTCCATCAGTTGTTCATTGCCACCCGGAACTTCTACAAATGTACCAATTGTACTAACCTGTCCGGTCTAGCAACTACCTTCATTCGAACCTTGCTCCAAAATCTTTGTCAAGTCTTAGTTAATGGGGTCCTCAGGCTGCAAACTCCTCGGCCTCTCTGAAGGCCTGTACTCTCTGCTAGTCTACCATAGTACAAAGCTTGTGGATCAACTCCCAGCATTGGCCTTCTCCTTCCTTGCCCAGCTATGGCCAAAGGTGAAACTGACAACATCGAACCTCTTTCTGGCTCCTCTATACTCATCAAAGTCGACAATACATGTAGTGCTGATTCATCCTGAATCTCGGACGAGTCCGTCTCCATAGAAGACATGATCTCAAATGGGTCCGTTTCTATGGAGGGTATATCCTCACTTGGGTCCTCCTCTAAGGAATAACTCACTCCTCTTCCTGTCGTCATTGTAATCCTCGAATCATTTGTAGTCCTTTATGAAGAAATCATCTTCAAACTGTAAAACAACAAAGGTCAGGGTCGAAAGTTTCCACACCCTATGACTCAGCTCTATAGCATGAGCTAGAATACAAAAGAAGGATAACCATCCTAAATGCCCAGCATCCTCTAGTTTATAAGTATGGCGCGCAACACACCCATAAACAAGACTGCGCGGACACGGCATAGACAACCCTGGGAGCTGGCTCTGATACCACTTTTATCACGACCCAAACTAGAGGGCCATGACGGGCACCTGGACTTACTTGACAAGTACCACTAGACATATATCTGTAAAGTAATCATAAGCATAAGTGGGCCATTAGGTCTGCCATGAGATAACCTGCTGACTCACAGAGGTAATAGACTGAAATAAGACAAGTCTGAAGGACATAACTACAAAAATAAGCTGGACATACTGTACGAGCCGATAAGACTATACAACATTGCGCATTGTCACAAGTCTACCTCGGAGTACATGACATAACGTGTTCAGGACAGGGCCCCGCCATACCTATGCATATGCATATATAACCACACTGACTCACAGGGCAACTCCGAAACAAGTGGAGTGCAACAACACTGTCTGTTGAGCTGATATCCTACTGGGAGGGCCATCAACCTGTATATCAAGACTTGCGGGCATGAAATGCGTCCCCAAGCAAAGGGACACCAGTACGAATAATGTACCCAGTATGTAAGGCATGAAAAACAGCATAGTAGAGACATGAAAGTAACATGAGACATGAGAGGACCAACCTGTACATCTGAACTGCCTCCGTGGGCCAATAATATGCATAAATACTGTGCATGAATGCATAAGGGCCATACATATATATGCGTATATAACGCCTGTCAAGCCTCTATGGGCATCCCATCGTATTATATCAGCCTCTGTGGGCATCATCATCATGTGATCAGCTGATCAGCTGGTAGTGCGTATATAACGCCATCACCTTTCTCATACCCCATTCATATATATAATACATAATATGCGCATATATAACGCCTGAGGGGTCATAGATCCGTACATATATATATATATATATATGTATGTATGTATTTATAGTAAAATGCATGAATATGATAAGATTACATCCTGAATCTGTTGGAGTGACGTAAGGTCGTTATACCTTCAAATGTTGTTATGAGAAAATATTTCCATCAATAAGTGAATCTATGAATGATACTGAATCTGAAGAAGGACTTACTGAAATTAACATTCTAGAACATAAATCGACATGGAACATCCCTAGCTACTAAGAATAGAGTCATTATGGTGTAGCACTATGTTTATGTTCCGTTCATAAGGATCATGCCAAAAGAAGGAAAGTTAGCCTTAACATACCTTATTCTGCTGAGCCGTCAATACCTCACAAGTAATCATCCGAACAGTTTCAACCCAATCTACAATATGATGAGACCCATAATCAATGCTCAGTAGAGGCTAAGTCCATCGGACAGCATCTACCCTATAACAAGGGTTTCCTCCAAAATCATATATCAACAATAACAACCAGAACAATTCAGCAAGCATACATATCATCAACAAGATGTCATCCACAACAACAAATCATAACTACTTCACGACGAGACAAGCTCGGATTGGAACCCATATCACCCCTTATGGACTTCTTACCTTAACTCAACATTAATCATAACATGATAACAGGTATTTCCATTAAAAGATTCAGCCTCATACCATAAAAAAATAACAAGCAAACAGCCCATAAACTCAACAATTCACCAATAGCAACTCTACTCACTAGTTCATGTTTATTCCAATCATTTACCTAAACCAACACAAGATAATCTTAAGCACAAGAAACATTATGATTTACTTACCACATGCAGCAGCCACGACTCGAAATCAAAGCTTTCTTTAGCTTACAATAACCTTCAACTCTAATACAATATTATACAAGGGCTAATCCTTACTTAGGCTAATCTCCAAGGTTAATCTTGCATCAAATCACCAAGTTTTAACCTTGAACACTTAGGAACTGTTAGAGAGGGTTTTTGTTACACCTCGTAGTTTCATCCGTTGAGATTCGTTAGGAGTTAGTTGTCCTAATCGTGGAAACGGGGAGTTACTAGGATATATGAGATTACATGTTCCCATATTATGTTTATGGGGGTTTAAGCCCATGAAATGAGCTATGGAAGGATTTAAGAACAAATAAATAAAAGAATTGAGCTTGTGGGAACTTGGTAAAACTTGACAAAATTTTCGAACAAAATTTTGGTCCAAGTTGGTAGGGGCATATCTCATAGAATATGCGGAGTTTTCGTGTGTTTCTTTTGTCCAAATTGAAGTTCATCAAGTCTAGTTTCCAACGCAATAAACCACTCGTCAATGTGGCATTTGAGTAAAAGGTTATGGCTATTCTATGACAGACTGTCTGAGCAGAAAATTTCTGCGGACCATTTGACGGCCCGCAGGAATTTTGACGCCCCGCAGAAAATTCTGCGGTCGGTCAAATTGACACAGCCCAGCGTCAAATGGTCACAGTGACCCATATATGACTGGGTAGTTCTACGGACCATTTTGACGGTCTGTAGGAATTTATACAGCCCGTCAAAATGGGCGCAGAATTGCCCGACGGGAGTTTAAGTTCCGCTTTATATATTTCGTTTCACTTCATTTGGACATATTATTTTACCAAATCAGATCCAAAGCTCTCCAAAAAAACCCTCTCTTCCACTCCATAAACTAATCCAAGACAAATCCAAGAGAGATTAAATATTAAGAGGCAAGAATCAAGAAACCCATGTGCTAGAAGTCTTGCTAGGGTTAATAAACTCCAAGGATTCTTTGGATATTGAAGCTAGGCTTTTCACATAAGTTGATAGCTTGCTCCAAAGCTCATTCTTATGAGATAAAAGGTTAGTTTTCATACTTATTACATACTATTAAGAATGTTTATTTGTTGAACAACTTGGGTAGAAGGAAAAAGTGGAAGATGAGTTCTAAATGTAATTTTTATGAGGTTTTTGAGTAGTAAGCTAACTTGAGATATGATTCTTAGTATGATATGGATATAATCTTGCTATGGAAAGTAATAATGGTGATGAAGAAGCATTATATGAAAATGTGCTAAAATGGGTATGAAGTTGCTAGCATAAGTTGAACACAAGGATGAATTTTGAAGGCTAAATCGAATGTGAATACTCGATTATGATATTGTGGTTATTATTGTGGTTGTTTGAGAGTTGTTTTGTGATATGGTGGAAGTTGATAAAATAGGGGAAATGCCGCCTAATTTTTATTAGGTCATGAATTATTCTAGTTTGAATTTAGGAGTACCATTAAGGCTTAATCATGTTATGAATCCTTCGAAATGTAGATTATTCAAGCTTCAACGGGGAACGTTAAATAGTTAAGGAGACAAAGAGGTATGTAAGGCTAACCCTTCTTTCATTAAGGCATGGTTCCCTTGCTATATATATATATATATATATATATATATATATATATATATATGTATGTATGTATCTCATGAAATGTCTACCAAAGCTCATGATTCTCGATACCAAGCTTACGATTCTCGATACGTTAGTACTATTTCTCTCTTATATGATAGTTGATTCTATAAGGATAGATATAATGAAAATGATGATGTCAATGATGTTGATGATACTTATGGACTTTTATGTAAACGTGTTAAGTATGTATGACTATTATATAACACCGAGCTTATATGGCGGGTATGATACCTATTGTGCGCACACCGCTTGCGGTTGGGTACGGATAACACGAGCCTTGGTAGGGCCAGGTATGTATGACACCGAACCTTGTCATGGACGGGTATGTGAAACCACCGAACCTTCATGGTCGGGTATGCTATGGATACGAATATGCATATGAATACGGATATGAAAATGCATGCCGATATGTATATGAATACGAATATGTATATGAATACGGATATGAAAATGGATGCGAATATGTATATGATCATGGACATGGATATGTACACGGATATGGACATAGGTATACGCATATATGTATGTACACAAGCACGCATTAGAAATGGAAGGTCCTATGAAAGACAAGTAAGTAATTATGATGATGGCTCTCTACTCCCCGATTCCCCCATCCTATGCTATTTCTTGTTTGTTTCTTATGCTCGTATTATGATGTTGATTATGCTTTACATACTCGGTACATTATTCGTCGACGTCCTTTTGTTTGTGGACGCCGCGTCATGCCCGTAGGTGGACGGGGAGACGAACGATCCATAGATATCTTGCTCGGGGACTACATAGAAGCTCCATTTCATTCGGAGCTACGACTTTTGGTATTATTCTTTTGTGTACATACCCATGGGCAAGGCGGGGTCTTGTCCCGCCTATATGATGTGACATACTCTCTTTAGAGGCTCGTCGACAGTTGTGTATGATTAGATGTCCTTAGCCTTGTCGGCTTATATTTTGTATATCATTTTGATAGCCTCGTCGGCTTATGTACATTGATATATGCATAGTTGCTAATGATGTTATGAATGTATTATCGCCCAATGAGATTAGCATGAATGATGGATAGAAATTATGATTAAGCTATGTGGCTCACCTAGATGAAAAATGTGAATGTACGATGAGGGGTGCCTGGGTGGGTTAGCACCGGGTGCCCGTCATAGCCCTCCGATTGGGTCGTGACAAAAGTGGTATCAGAGCAGTTCCGTCCTAGGGTGTGTCTACGAGCCGTGTCTAGTAGAGTCTGGTTTATGGGTGTGTTGTGCGCCACATCTATAAATAGGAGGCTACAGGGCATTTAGGATGGTTACTCTTCTTTCATATCTAAGATCGTGCGATAGAGCTAAGTCATAGGAAATGAGATTCCTTATACTAACCCTTGATTTCGAGCGAGAAGAACGTATTCGACGGAAGGAAGTGAGTGATGATATTGGAAGTTACAGAGGTAAGTCACTTCGTTGAGGCTACGTTATCAGAATATGTATTTATATGATAATGGATTGGTTGTCATGAGGTAAGTCAGTGTAAGTACAACAGAGGAATTGCTTAAATGTATCTCTTAATGATAAATTCAGTTATAAGTTTGTGAATTAAACAAATTGAATGAATTAGTACGAAGATAAGCATCGGTACGAAAGATGTATGTCGGGTAAGGTAAGAATATTGAGGTATGATTGGGATGTAAAGCTAAAGAACAAAAGGGAAGGTAAATAGGAAGGTATAACAAGGCAGATCGCTAAAGGATCAGGTACACCTCGAGGTGTGATATATGAGGTGAGTTTCGACATCTTTGTACTTTCACTTGAAATTGGGAGCCCTGTGTGGGCGAGGTATGTCATATGTATATATTAGCCGGTGAGGCATTGTTGGTATTTCTTTGCGTGCAAGTTTTGGATAGTAAGAAATATAGAGGAAAACCCTGTCAAAATTTTCCTAGAATTTAAAGGAGATGAGTTAAATGTTGTTGAATTGATAGTAACGGTAATTATAAGATCGACATTGATATGGTAAAGAGAAATACTAGAGTAAATTAGGGAGACTGGTAGTACTAAAACATGACATAGAAGAGAAAGGGTAACTCCAATAGAATGTGATACTGAAGTATTGATTGGATGGATAAGCAAAAGTAAAATACGACAAGTCTATTAGCAAAATAAAGTAACAACATCACGAAGATAGAGGTACGAATATGAAGGGTTATAACGAATGTGAATACATTGGTAAGATAACTTATGTGGTAAGTGTAATAGGGCTGATCAGAAAGAATAACAGGTTAAGTATGCTAACTTCACCAGGTTTATTCTATTTTATAAGCGGGCTTACGAATGAGATCAAGAAGTGGCACTCTATAGAGTTGATTATGATCAGGGTATAATGAGAACATAACAAGAACTGTAATACAAAGTATAGTGGGGAAACGACTAAAGATGTGACATGTTCTATATGAATAAAGAGTGAATGCAAGTGTGAAACCAACAAGCAAGCCATGGGGCAGTAGATGAGAAAGCTTATAAGACCTTGTTAGTGGAAAGTCCAGCATAGAGGTTCCTCAATGACAGAAATGATAGCAAGCAGCAAAAAACAAAAAAACAAAAAAAAAAAAAGTCAACTTGAAAAAGAAATAAGAGAAAAGTGATATGGCAAAGTAGTAACAGTTGGTGATTTGTATAATCGAGATCACGAGTGATATCTTTGGCTGGATGTAAAGGACCAAGACTACGGAAAGATGAATAACAAAATAGAACGATTGTTAGGAGAAGGATTAGCATAATAAGGATGAGAGGGGATGATCAGAATGAACAGAATAAGTTTTGGAAGCGAAGAACGGATTGTATAGAGGTAATATATTCTAAAGGACAAAGCGGTACTGAGTTAAGGGTAGGATTCCTTGTGCGAGGAATAAAGGAAAGAATGTAAAGGAAAGAATAAAGGAAAGAGGTAATAAGATAAATTGAGGAGGAAAGAATGTAAAGGAATAAGTACGGGTATAGAAAGAAAAGGAAATATACGAAGTACGCGTGCTTAAGAAGTAGTCGTATTATGAGAAAAGGAAGATGCATCTCCTACGAATATCCTACACTAAGACAGAACGAGTAAAGTATATAAAGGAATAAGTTGGAGAGAAAAATGTGGCCATGAATTATGAGTTTACCGTACGATGATAAAGCGATAAAGTAAGGCTATCATCAACGACAAATACGACATGATTATGATTGGTTTTGAAATCAATGTTGAGTGCAACACAAGAGTAAAAGAGTATGAGGCATAAGGGGTATTAGTGGCGCATGAGACTTAGATCCTTGAAAACAAAAATGGCGGGTTTAAGGGAAAATGCATTTACGATTACTATAAGTCGATTATAGGAGAGAGAGGAATAACTTGAGATGGGAAAAAAAGGGAAAGATGACGCTATAAGTGAACTCTGGGTATCGAAGAATGGGATAAGTGATATTACATGGATGGCACGGATAGCTAGATAGACTACTATTTGAGTATCCCTATGAGACAGAAGTTGTTAATTGGAGCGGATGTAGACATTGACTCATAACTAACGGTTGAGCTAAGTAAAATACATCCCTGTTTGGGGTGCTATGTTGGTTGTATTACTTGATTACAAAACTACGAGATGAGTATGTTAAGACTTCACACATGAATCACCGTAGCTATAAATTATGGGAGGTGACATAAATATGATGCAGTATAATAAGGGAATCGAGGAAAGGGATATATGAATTCAAGATTGAAAGTAAGGTAATGGATTTGAGAATGGTATAAGTAAGACCCTTAAGAGGGGACGTGAGTAAGGGAAATACAGGTGTAGAGATTGAAACGATGGATCCTAAGACGTGACAGATATAGACTCTAAAACAAAAAGTGAAAGTTATGCAGAAATGAGTCTAATAGCTAGTAAATAAGTGAACAAGAATCGAGCGGGTATACGAGACTCTACGAAAATTATTCGTGAAAACCTTGAACAACATGACATTGGGAGCAAATAACTTGAGGAATATTGTAAAGGATAGCGATGCTATCTTTGGAATAGAGGCGAGGGAATTGACAGTAGAGTCGTTTGTTAATGACATTGTGAGTTATAAGTGACAAATAAGAAGAGACATAAAGTTTTCTATAATAGAATATAAGATGTGATAATCAGGGGACTAATAAAGGAGAGAAAATAGTATGACGAGATAAGTTGCATCAGATAGACAAAAGAGTTTTGGTATGTGTGAAATACGTAAAATAGAACGGACCAAAGGAAGGGAAGTTTACGAATAAGATTAGATGTTCGTACACGAATCACACAACGGTTATGTAACCCGTAAGTATTTACATATCGAGAATGAAACCAATGGGGTACGTAGAAAGAGGAGTAGGGGGTAAACAAGAATAGTGTGTTTGTGATACTCCGCTCAGTTGAGGGAGAATATATGGTAAATTAAGTCGAAACGTTGAGTCGGAATTATCATTAAGGACAAATAGGACAATTACTCTGGATGTGATATAAGTATATGTTATATGTTTCCTACGATAGCCACGAGGTGGGTTAGATTACTTACGAATTTGATAGGATCATTGAATAAAGGGGTTTTTACCAAAAGAATATTACGCCTTGGAACTTTCATTTTTGTATCATTGTGGTTATAGCGAATTTCCAACAGCTTACCAAAGGGTTATGAAATTCTCGAAAATTATGAAGTCTTGAATGAGTCGATGAGGGACACCTACGACAAGATATCTCGGATTGAATTTATCTAGACTCTACAGATGTAAATCAATACCATTCTCATGGTCACATGGAAGAAAGAAAGTGGGATAGATTTGCAAACCATGTAAGACTTAATATCATTATTGAGCAAGAAAAAGGATCGACGAGACTTAGAATTTCAAGTGAAAGATTAGGTATTCTTGAAGGTGTCGCCAATGAAGGGTGTCATGAGATTTGGCAAAAAGGGCAAGCATAGTCCCCGGTACATTGGACCTTGTGAGATTGTACGCAAGATAGGCCAAGTGGCTTATGAATTAGACCTACCTGCGGATTTGGAGTCAATACATCCAGTTTTTCATGTATCGATGCTCCGTAAGTGTATTGGAGATCCTTGTAGAATTGTGCCAATAGATGATGTCCAAGTTACTAAACAATTGTCTTATGAAGAAGTCCCCATTGCCATTTTAGATAGGCAAGTACGAAAGCTAAAAGAACCAAAGAGGTAGCTTCAGTTAAAGTTTTATGGAAGAATAATAATAGAGAGGAAATGACTTGGGAAGCCGAAGAGGACATGAAGTCCAGGTGCCCGCATTTATTTTCACCTTCAGGAGAGATTCAGGCAGAGACGCCATTAACCTCAGGTATGTAATGCTTTTCTTGATGTTTACCTAGTCGTGTGTGGCCATGGTTATTGTCGTGTTGTTATAGCCCTATGAGGCGATGTATTTTGGGTTGCAGTGTAGGATGCTAGTGCCATATTATAGGGAAAACTCTGGCGAAATTTTTGTAGAATCTCAATAGTCTATCATTCGAGGATGAATGTTTCTAAGAGGGGGAGAATGTTACACCTCGTAGTTTCGTCCGTTGAGATTCGTTAGGCGTTAGTTGTCTAATCGTGGAAATAGAGGAGTTACTAGGATATATGAGATTACATGTTCCCATATTATGTTTATGGGGGTTTAAGCCCATGAAATGAGCTATGGAAGGATTTAAGAACAAACAAATAAAGGAATTAAGCTTATGGGAACTTTGGTAAAACTTGGCAAAATTTTCGGACAAAATTTTGGTCCAAATTGGTGGGGGCATATCTCCTAGAATATGAGGACTTTTCGTGTGTTTCTTTTGTCCAAATTGAAGTTCATCAAGTCTAGTTTCCAACGCAACAAACCAGTATATATATATATATATATATATATATATATATATACACTCATCAATGTGACGTCTAAGTAAAAAGTTATGGCTATTCTACGACGGCCCAATATGCGAGCGAGCAGAAAATTTCTGCGGACCATTTGACGGCCCGCGGGGAATTTTGACGCCTCGCGTAGAAAATTACGCGGTCCGTCAAATTGACACGGCCCGGCGTCAAATGGTCACAGTGACCCATATATGACTGGGCAGTTCTACGGACCATTTTGACGGTCCGTAGGAATTTATACGGCCCGTCAAAATGGGCGCAGAATTGCCCGACGGGAGTTTAAGTTCCGCTTTATATATTTCGTTCCACTTCATTTTGACATATTATTTTACCAAATATGATCCAAATCTCTCCAAAAAAAACCCTCTCTTCCACTCCATAAACTAATCCAAGCCAAATCCAAGAGAGATTAAATATCAAGAGGCAAGAATCAAGATACCCGTATAAAGAAGTCTTGCTAGGGTTAATAAACTTCAAGGATTCTTTGGATATTGAAGCTAGGGTTTTCACATAAGTTGATAGCTTGCTCCAAAGCTCATTCTTATAAGATAAAAGGTTAGTTTTCATACTTATTACATACTATTAAGAATGTTTATTTGTTGAACAACTTGGGTAGAAGGAAAAAGTGGAAGATGAGTTCTAAATGTAATTTTTATGAGGTTTTTGAGTAGTAAGCTAACTTGAGATATGATTCTTAGTATGATATGGATATAATCTTGCTATGGAAAGTAATAATGGTGATGAAGAAGCATTATATGAAAATGTGCTAAAATGGGTATGAAGTTGCTAGCATAAGTTGAACACGGAAGAATTTTGAAGGCTAAATCGAATGTGAATACTTGATTATGATATTGTGGATATTATTGTGGTTGTTTGAGAGTTGTTTTGTGATATAGTGGGGGGGGGGGGGGGGGGGAAGGGGACGAAATAGGGGAAATGCTGCCCAATTTTCATTAGGTCATGAATTATTCTAGTTTGAATTTAGGAGTATCATTAAGGCTTAATCATATTATGAATCCTTCCAAATGTAGATTATTGACTTGACGGGGAACGTTAAATAGTTAAGGAGACAAAGAGGTATGTAGGGCTAACCCTTCTTTCATTAAGGCATGGTTCCCTTGCTATATATATGTATCTTTTCATGAGTTCCATAATGTCTTCCAAATGACTCTATCTCTAAGATTACCAAAGCTTATGATTCTCGATACATTCGCGATTCTATTGTCTCTCTTATGTGATAGTTGATTCTCTAAGGATAGATATGATACTAATGAACTCCGATGATGGCAATGATGTTGAAGTATTATGGACTTTTATGTAAACGTGTCTAATGGTATATATGATATTATATAACAGGCTTATATGGCCGGGTATGTATAACACCGATGCCTTGGTAGGGCCAGGTATGTATGACACCGAGCCTTGTCATGGCTGGGTATGTGAAACCACCGAACCTTCATGGTCAGGTATGCTATGGATACGAATATGTATATGGATACGAATATGTATATTAATACGAATATGTATATGGATACGAATATATATATATGAATACGAATATGTATATGAATACGGATATGAAAATGGATGTGAATATGTATATGATCATGGACGTGCATATGTACACGGATATGGACATAGGTATACGCATATATGTATGTACACAAGCACGCATTACAAATGAAAGGTCATTTTATGAAAGACAAGTAAGTAATTATGATGATGGCTCTCACTCCCGATTCCCCCATCCTATGCTATTTCTTGTCTTGTCTCTTATGCTCGTATTATGATGTTGATTATGCTTTACATACTCGTACATTATTCGTACGACGTTCTTTTGTTTGTGGACGTTGCGTTACGCCATACAGTGGACAGGAGACGAGCTTGATCCATAGATATCTTGCTCGGGGACTACATAGAGAAGCTCCATTTCATTCCGGAGCTACAGCTTTTGGTATTATTCTTTTGTGTACATACCCATGGGCAAGGCGGGGTCCTGTCCTGCCTATATGATATGACATACTTGTTATATCCCGTATTTTTGTACATTGGAACAATCCGAATTAATTATGATAAGTTACGGACAAAACTATTCCGGGATACAAAGTCGAGACTTTTGACCTTTGATTTTATTTTTGGACATAAGTTGTGCATGATTTGTTGGCATGGACCAATTAGGAAAATTTGGGACCAAAAGTGATAAAATTGGAAGTTAGAAATCATCCATTTTTCCATGTGTGGCCGTGTAAGTGTGGGTGTTAGCCCACACAATTTGTGGACAATTTTAATTGGTCCAACACTTGTGTGGGCCAAGGGACATATGTACAAGTCTTGCTAGTATACAAAGATGACTTCTAAGTCATCTAAGCTCATTTCAACACTTAGAAAAATTAGAAGTTGAAGAACACCACAAAAGAACGCTCTTGGCCAAGGGAGCAAGAAAACCAACTTCATTTCTAGCCTTGCCAAAATTATTTCTTTGATGCAAACCCTGTATTTGAGGTCCCTAAGTAGCATTGGAAGTGCCGTTGGACCGATTAACCCGCTAGTTTTCATTATTTCAAACCTAGCCTATTGTGGAATTGAAGAGGAAAGGTAAGATTTGATTATGGTTTGTATGTTATAAAGGTTGTATGTATGTTGTAGTATGCTAATATGGATGAAAATCATGAAAAAATAGTATGTTGGAAGTGAGTTGTGTGCGCATGGTGTGCTAAGCGTGCAAGTGGGGTGTGTTGTGTTGTGTTGAAGCTATGCATTAAAGCTTAGTAGCATGTTGTGATTGTTGTAGAGTGGAGTAAGGAATGAGAATCATCTTTGTATGTTGGTGGGAGGTGTTGGCCGAATGTAGGCCATTCATATAGCAAGAAATGAATTAATTAATATCGCTTTAATGTTTTAGTCGTCGTCGTTATGAATTCTATGTTGGAAATGAATGTTTAATGATTCAAATTGATGTTGTAATTGTTGGACTGATTTTGAGGTTGTTGTACATTTAATGTAATTTGTATATTGATGAGAATAGCATTGTTAGAATGTGAATTGTGGATGCAAATCATGATTTGAAAATGAGGAATGTGTTAAAGTGAGGTTCTCGGGTTTGGGGGCGATTTCGGGTGGATTGGAGAAATTGTTGGATTGTTTGAAATGTTGTATGAATTGCTTGGAATGTCTTTAAATATTGTTGGTATGGGTTCGGGTTAGTATTTGAATGTATAAGCGTCGATGTTGGGCTTGAAGGTAAGTAGTTGAATTGAGTTTATGAATGTTGTGAATCGATGGAAAAGAGGCTTATTAATGTTATATTGTCTTCTGATTGGTTATTGATGTTGCTAGGTTGGTTGTTGTTGTTGTTGTTGATTGATTTGGCCGAGTTAAATTCTCGGGGTGGCTTTATTTACGGGGTAAATCTGCCCAAATTTACGTAGAATTAAGGGCTAAATTGGAATTAAATGCCCCAAAATGTCTATAGCTAATGTTTGGCATATTATGACTTGTTTGTAGATTTTGGGAAGCCCGAGACGTAGGTTGGATTTAGCTTGAATTTGGGTTATCTTGGAGAGCGTTTGAGTGTATGTAAAGCTCAACCTTCCTTTCTTGGCATGCCTTAGTTAAAATAGGCTATGACACGAACCTCGAGAAAACTCTGTTCTCGCAATCCGAGCGTGTCTATGATACGCATTTGTTTCTTGATATTCATATGTTGATGTTATGAAATATTGATCCTATGTCCTTGGAATTATTGATTTGTAAAGGTTGCATGAAAGTTTGGTTTTAAAAAGTTTATTCTTTAACGATTCAAAAACTACAAGCGCCCATAACTTCTCACGAGAAAGCTCGGATTCGTTTGAGATTTTCGTAGAAGGTTGTATGATGTAGGATGAGTATGTTTTCCATAGAGAGAGAGACGGACTTGACTCGGGTCTACACTCGTCCGTGGGTCCGCGACGTTCCTTTATGTAATTTCGATAACCTTTGAAAAGAGAATGTGGTAATTATTATTCCGATTTCACATATGACTATTTTACTTATCTTTTGGATTTATGACAATGATTTTATGTATATAATTCCTCACGACTCCGCTCGTGCGTTACGTTATATCTTTCACGAGTCCGGGCGGTTCTACATTTGTCGTGCGCACTTTGTTATACTCACGTGTTATCTTTGTGATTTTGGTTCGCAGGAGCCCCTCGCTCGAGGGCCGGTTCCCTTATATTTGGTGTTATCTTGTGTATGGCGTTATGCGTGTATGATATGTGACGGGGATACGGAGATTTGAAACTTTACGGTGTTATCTTTGTGTTATGGCGCCATCGACGAGTGGCGACCATATTTTCTATGCCCTATGCATGATTCGTATTTTTAAAGTAACATTGTGATATTTTGGAAATGCATTTATTTTTTATTTCTATATTTCGATTATGACTCGGATTTGTATACTACATTTTTGCTTTTGCATACTCGGTACATATTTCGTCATTGACCCCCTTTCTTCGGAAATTTGCGTTTCGTGCCGCGGTACGAATGTACGCACGCTTAGTGATCCGCTTGAGTTTAGGACACCTTTATCTGCTGTTGGAGTGCTCCTTTTCTCCGGATCAATATTTTGGTATATTCGTTCGTTGCATTTGTATGTACTTATTCGGGGGGTACGGCGGGCCCCGTCCCGTCATATGATTCCTTCTCGTTTGTACGATTTAGAGTTCGTGGACATGTATGTGGGTTATGCCCATTCTGTGCGATTGTGTTTGTATGATATATGTTCGGGGCGATTCCGTTCGGCCGTGTAGCCTCGTCGGCTTGCGTTTGTATATGTTTGAGCCGATGCGCCATTTGATAGCCTTGCGCTTTTTGATATATATTCGGTTGTGTGTTTGAGATTTGTTTGAGACAGCGTTTGATATTTATGTCCGTATAAGCCATCTGTTTGCGACTCAGATCTATGAATATGTTTGGGTGCCCAACTCGGGCACTAGTCACGGCCTACGGGGTTGGGTCGTGACAATACTCTCATAGGCTCGTAGACAGTTGTGTATGATTAGATGTCCTTAGCCTTGTCGCTTATATTTTGTATATCTTTTGATAGCCTGGTCGGCTTATGTCTTGACATGGGCTTAGTTGTTAATGATGTTATGAATGTTTTT
>NC_081344.1:52184275-52216257 GCF_029784015.1 Lycium ferocissimum
ATAACAAGTGTAGACTAGTTTAATATTTTGTGGATGTTTATAAATGTTGAAGTAGTTTAATGTTGTTTTGATGTTTCAAGGTTGAAGTAGCTTAATTAACGTCCTCTTGTGAATGTTTGATTGACGTTTTATTCAACTTTGAAGTAGTTTCGAATTGAATTTGATGTTTTGGTGTTTGTACATATATGTGTTGTAATAGTAGCTTATTGTTTTATGTATTTATAGTAGTTTGGTGTATTGTTGGGCATGGTTTGAGGCGCTGGTTTTAATTGAAAATAAAATTATTTTCATCTTGACGGTAATTTGGAATAACGACTAGGTGCTACGATTTTTTTTTTAGAATACCGGCCTCGTAGGGGTCGGTTTTAAGAAAATTATCCGAGGAATGCAAAATTACCGGAATCATAAGGTCGGTATTCGGAAAATTTTCCAGAATTGCAAATTACCGACCTCATGAGGTCCGTCTGAAAAAATTTCGAATTAAATTACCGACCTCATGAGGTCGGTGTTCGGAAAATTTTTTTCCCACAAGTGCAAAATTACCGACCTCACGAGGTCGGTTTTCCGGAAAATTTTCTAGAATTGCAAATTAACGACCTCATGAGGTCGGTATCTGGGAAAATAGGACGACGAAATCTAAAACAATATATATATATATATATATATATATATATATATATATATATATATATATATATATATACCGAGCTCAGGCCGGTAAACTAATATCATTATATTATTAATATAATTTACCGACCTCACGAGGTCGGTACTTTATATAATTAATTAATTATAATAGCCGACTAAAAAAATATTACCGACCTCATGAGGTCGGTTTTTTACGATCTCATGAGGTCGGAATAATCCGACCCACTCTTTTACGACCTTCAACTGAAGTCGGTTTTGAGTTTGGTTTTTGCCGAAAACCGACCTCATGAGGTCGGAAATTGCCCTTTTTTTAGGTCGGAAAATCCAGTTTTTTTTAGTAGTGTAATACATATAGTAAAGTAATAACTACGAATAATACATAAGTTGGCCAAAGAAGTTATGTATACATTCTAACTTTCCGCGCGACCTATCACCCCACTATTCTTGTTTGAAGTGAAATGATACCTCCGTATAATGTCAAACAATCAGGTTTTTTCCTGATTGTGAGTACACACATTTGTGAGAGTTATTATTGCTATTCTAGTCAATTCTATGTTGGTAATGCAAAGCCAAAGTTTCTTTGTGATTCCTCTTTTCCTTACTCATCTTTTCTCCTCTATAAAGTTCAAATGTCCCACATAGGTGGAGGAAAGTCTTTCTTTCCTCCTTGTATTGAATTGTGTGGGGTTGGTAAATGGGCTAGAAAAAAAAGATGGGCCTCGCGCACATGAGAATTGGGCTCAGTAGGCAAAAGTGATGAATTTGCCCCCCCCCCCCCCCCCGCGCGCGCGCGAGGTGTGTACGTAAGGCCTAATTCTAATTCGTATCTCCAGAATTAACAGTTAAAGGCTCATTACTTCCCTGAATCACACACTGAAACAAATCATCTTCTTCATCATAAAAATTCTTTCGCTGTTTCTCTCCCTGGGCAAAATTTGTCATTTACACATTTTTTCACTTATTTTTTCTTTTTGATCTAGACTAACTAATAAGGGGAACTTTCATAAATACAAGATATATAAGAGTTAATAAAGGGGAAAAGGGCATGACAGATAATGTAATTTGGATGACTTTCCCAATTAATAATCGCCATCTCCCACACCGGACCACCCCCGCTAATAAATAAAATCTCTCAAAACTACTATTTCCAAATTCCCTGTAGTGAGCCACTGGACAGTCCAAATTTTTTTCAGGCGCCATTAGAGATAACCAAATTGGAATTTTAAATACAACGATGGACAATATTTTTGAAGAAACATTGTAAAGGGCCATTTGATTATTTTGATATGATAAGCTTGATGGGTCTTTAGATGGGGTGATAATGGGGGTTTTGGGGGGAAAAATAATCACGTCATGGCAGTTTATTATAACTTCATAAAAGTCATACATTTGAAACCTCTCCTGAAAAGGTGTTGCTTCACTCATTTTGGGGTCTATAAATAGACGTTGTATGTTTTGTTTTTATATTCATTAGCCAATTCACTATGGGTTCTGGCCCAGCGAATGACGTAGCAAATGGCTTACCAAATAGTTTAGCAACTAGCTTACCAAATGTTGACAGAAAAAAAAAAAAAAAAAAAAAAAAAACTAGCTTGCCAAATGCACCACCAAGAATAATACTGATCAAGAAATAAGCAACTTGTGATGGAGTTTTGCAGGTGTTAAATGGATGCAACATGGAATTGTGGAGTTATGCGAGACATTTTGCACAACTCAATAAGGACATTAGAGGAATAGAGAGTATACTCAATATGCTTTTCGTGAATAGAGGAATGACGCTTGGAGACTTCAACAACCCTCCGAATTCTCCCCATAGAATATCTAAACACATTTTAGTGAAGCATAGGCAGTAATGTACTAATATTTAGTGAAACGGTTAACTATTGGGTCCGGAACAAAAATGATGCAAAAAAATTTTTTTTTAACCAAAATACCCCAACAAAAAAAAATGTTACCAATATACCTTTAGCGCAGTATTTTACTGCGCTAAATCACTTAACTGTAACGGTACCGTTAAGTGCTTTAGCGCAGTAAAATACTGCGCTAAAGGGACTTTTCTCGTGTGCCTATAGCGCAGTAAAATACTGCGCTATAGCGGTGCGCCAATTTCCAAAACCAGCCTATTTTCACTCCTTTTTACGTAGTTTAGCCGTATATTAATCATGCTTTGAGACTCCGGAACTTCAATATTTTATATAGAACCCTACTTATATTTGTACAATTAATAAGATAGGCTCAATACATAAAGAATACGCAATACTTTGGATTGTCGTTTTAGTGGTTGAAAAGTGCTCGAAGTCCTTTTTTGTTTGAAGACTTGTAGTGATTAGCTTTACGTTATTTATCTTTAGTATTTCGTCTTATTTTTAAATTAATGCTTAACTTTATTTCGAACGTGTCAGCTTTTTTTTTATCAATTTAGGGTGTGAAACTATAAATAATAATAAAAACTAAGATAATATGTATAAATATGCAAAAATATATTATATTTACGATAAATTGTACAACACTAATGTATATACACTATCGAGGATGGGTCCCACATGCAAGATGTCGGAGACTATCCCTAGGCCCAAGGCTCATGCCATCCCCACCGCCCTCGCCATCGTCTCCATCGTCCTTCTTAAATAACCTGGACGCTCCAAGTCATGATCATCTCCTCTTCCCTAACCCGTGCGCCCTTGACTAGAACGTGCTTCTTCTTGGGATCGTTTCGCCGGCACGTTCGTAACCTCGGGGCCGAGCTAGGTCCGGAGACTCAACCACTTCCTCGTCCGGGAGTCGCTGCCTCGCGCCAAAGGATGAACCTAAAAGTATATAATAATTAGTACCATTTCTTATTTATATTGAATACATTAACGTTATTTATTTAATCAAACCCGTGTGTCAACGGGCGCCCGAGTAGGCTCCCCGAGATGGGTCCGTAGGCTCCTCGTACGGGTGGTGGTGAATATGAGGTAGTCTCCTGGACGAGATGCTGTTCGAAGTCCAAGTAAAGGTTATAAAAATTAAATAAATATTTATCTTATATTGAATAAAAGTAGTTTTAAGTAAAAAACTTACATGCGCCTCGGTAGTCTCATGAGAAGACACCTCTGCCTCGGGTCGACACGTTCCTGAGTGGGTCGCTCTTGCGGACCCGCTGGCGTCGAATCCTAAAATATCAAAATAACGAAATAATAAGTAACATACATATTTAAAATAAGTACTTTAAATAATAAAATATATATATTAAATATTGACCTTATGTTGAATAAAAGAAATTGTAATAAAAAGCTTACACCGGTGGCTCAAAGGTCATATGGGAAGACACCGCCGGCTCGACGTACCATGAGAAAACGCTTGAGTGGGTGGCTCGTGGACTCTGGCGGGCGCCGAATCCTAAAATATAAAATAATAATGAGTAACATATATATATATATATATATATATATATTTATATATAAATAATTTAAATGAACAAATAAGCATTTTAAATACTAATCGGGATCAAAAACTCATCGAAGTCAAGAATTCTGGGTCCCTCTAAATTCCTCACAGGCCGCTCATCAGCTAATGAAGCGCGTAACGCCACCCAATCAACGTTATCACGCTCCTCCATGTATGCATTCCGCTTCTACCGTGATGACGACCCGGTATCTCGAAGCAAGAGCGCGGCGTAAACGTAGGGAGTCCCCAGTGAGTCGCCACCGGCCTGGAACGGCTGCGGATGGACTAGACCGTGAACGCCCTCTGGAATGGGATAGGCCTCATCCGCCTCATCTACCAGATGGTGTCCTCCACCACCAGGTCCTCTGGCAGCACCACCGCGGCCTCTACGCGCACGGCGTCCCCCGGCAGCGGGCGTCCTGCGCAGCACGGCGCCTCTCGGGAGCACCCGGTCCTCCCCGCGCCGGCGTCGATAGTCGCCCTCCGAATAGGCTCCTCCCTCGCGCCTAATCTCGCCGCCCGCCGGATACCATCCTCTGTTATCCGTACCATCTCCGCCGCAAGCCCCGCAAGCCCAGTAGTAAGGCATATGCTCTAACCCCAACATGCATAAACGCCGTACCTACCACCACCGCATTTGTGTTCAACGGAAAAAAAAGTTATTTTTTAAAAACGTAACATTCAATGCGATTAAATAAATCTAAATACGATAAACTTACCAATGCCTCGTCATCGCCCCTACGAGTGCCGAGTATCCTACATCTCCGGGGGACGCAAAGCGGGTTGCCGATCAATCGGCGTGTGATCCGATGATACCGCCGCATGTAATGTCGAATGGGAGTCAAATGGCCGACGACAAACTAAAGTGCCCAACCCGTTCTCCCAATCGGTGAGCCGTACATCCATGAAAGCCGAAAATCATCATCAACGGCAGCCGATCGTCCCGCCGGTAGTGTCGGAGCTCATGACGGACGTCGGGGGTATACTCGTGTATGCCCAAACTATCGTAAGACACGCCGGCATGTGCTCCTCTACGATGTCCGGGTGTATCAATGGACATCGCGACGTCCAAACCCCCGACCTCGCCCTACGTAAGGCCGGCAAACCATCTAATATAGCACGTACGTCCATATATAAATAGCCGCATAACATATACATACAAATCGTTGATCACCAAGTCGAAAAGACGTTTAATTAAATTATTAATGTAAATTTAAATTGTTTTACCGCATCGTCCGTCATGTGATCAAGCCGTCCCGAATGGTGAATCACCGTGGTGCATATCCACATCCCGATCAAACCCGCTGTCCACCTCCTCGCATAAGGCATGTCAATGTCGAGGTGATGCCTAGGTACGGGCCGAAAAGGCGCATCCTCTCCCGTACCCATAACCGTACAAATATATTAGAAAATACGATTTTTAAGTCGTCTTTTCAAGAGTTTTGTCTACATTAAAGGAAGGCATACTTAAAATATTACTTGGAGAACAGCAAAAAATCCACACACATCTGTGACAATTCCAATAGACGCTCGGCACAGACATCTGTAAAGATAAGCCAAAACAGCCCTCCCCCCCTCCCCAGCTGTAGTCTCCCAGGCGGTCCAGATGCTCCAAGAAAACCAAATAACGTAAGTCGACAAAGGCACCCGATGAATTCGGAACAAGATGCCCCCGAATATAATAAGCGTATACAAACGGGCATGACGATCAACGGCGTCTGCGGGGTGCCGTCATCAACCGGATCAAGACCCTCCAAAAAGTGCGAGTGCACTAATCCGAACCCGACTCTCGTCCCGACATCCGGCCCCGGGCAACAGCACGAAGCTGGGTGCGAGCCTAGTCAACTCGTCGCCCACGTCCGACCAGAGGAGGCTCGTACCGAGTGTATAATGGCTCTCCATCTACCCGCCGGTCAAATAGGGACCTCCACATCCCGAAGTGTAATCGTGGCCTCACCGGTGCGAAGATGGAAGGTATGTGTCTCTAGCCTCCACCGCTCAACCATGGCTGTGATGAGCGCCCAATCATACTGTACTCGACCAACGGACACGCAACGGTAGATGCCGCCCCGAAACAATATCTCCAAGACGCTAGGGTGGGGTGCTCGCGTAAAGAGCCCAAGTCAGAAAGCCCACGGGGCGGGCTGGTAGATATCCCTATAGCACCGACCCATAATAAGTCTGATCTATGATTGTCTTGTAAAGACAATACTGATCTATCGAGGGTCCCGGTGAACGAGGGCCCCGTGAGCATCGGGCCCCGGGAACATCGGGCCAGTGGGGAACATTCGGATCCATGAAAGAGTCCGATCCGTACAAAACTAAATTAGTCATTATTCTTGATATATAAATGAAAAATAAATTATATTAACTAATTAATAATTTGTAGGGAATATGTGAATTATGTAGTATTATATCTTGTGAATAATTAATATGGATATGCGAAAATTTAATATGTGATAGTAAGGACACATATGTGATGGCAAAGACTTTTTTGAGAATCATCTTAAGTTAATTAGTTTGAGAATCGAAATTCAAAGAAGTAATATTTGTTTAGAACTCTATTTTGAATATGTGATATATTTTTAGTTGACCAAATAACCAACACGCCTACGATAAAATTAGACTAAAAGAGTATATTCGTCGACCACATATTTTTCTACATACTTTACATTTTTATCGTTAACTTATGTATTTATGAAAAGAAGTACTTTAACTAATTTTTTTTGGATAATTTTTTTTATTTAACATATATATATTCACGCTTTTTAAAATTATATAGATAACAATTTATAATCATTTACAACTTATCTGGATGGTTGTTACCTATTGTATTATATTATGTTGTTAATTTAAATACAATGTTTGTTTTGATTGTTACTTTTTTAGATAATCTTTACATTTTTATCGTTAACTTATGTATTTATGAAAAGAAGAACTTTAACTATTCTTTTTTAGATAATCTTTTTTTATTTAACATATATATATATTACGCTTTTAAAATTATATAGATAACAATTCATAATCATTTACAACTTATCTGATGGTTGTTACCTATTGTATTATATTATGTTGTTAATTTAAATACAATGTTTGTTTTGATTGTTACTTTTTTAGATAATTTTTTGTAACGACGAAAGGTCCTATTTTATGTAATCATTGATTTGGTCCTATACAATATGACACAATACGAAAAATGTCAAAATAATACATAACAATCATCCAATCAAAGTGTTAACAACATAATAATTCATTACCAATCAATTTCTTTCAATTCATAAACAATATTTAACAACTAATAAATTCATAATTAATATTTAACAAAATAATAATTCATTAACAATTCATAAATAATTAACAAATTATCAACTCATAAACATATAACAAATTAACAATTCATAAACATTTAATAAATTAACAATTCATAAACATTTAACAAATATTGAATTAAACCAAAAAAAAAAAAATCGAGTGATGCAATGCACGCCTGTCCGAAAAAGAACAAAAAAAAATTGTTTTTTTTTTTTTAATAAAAACATAGCAAGGATTAAATGTTTAGCATGCTTAGAATATAATGTATATAACAAAATAATAACAAAAGTTCATAGTAAAAAACCTTAATCGAAGATTTTTTGTAGAGTTATTTAATCGAGTTCTACGCCGCTTTTCCCCAAAATTTGAACTTAATCTTTCTCCTCGACTTGAATATACAGAATCTAAACTTTCCGGACGAAATTTAATAGAAAGTGACGTTTTTGGAAGTGGGACCACCTCTTTTTTCTCGTCAATGGCCGTTTCCTCTTTTTTTTTTTTCAACCGACTGGAGGGGACCAGTGGTGGAACCCGATCGGCTTAAGTTGAGAACTATAACGCAGTATTTTACTGCGTTATAGTATAACGCAGTAAAATACTGCGCTATAGGAGAACAAGCAAAAGTCCTTTAGCGCAGTATTTTACTGCGCTAAAGCACTTAACGGTACCGTTACGGTTAAGTGATTTAGCGCAGTAAAATACTGCGCTAAAGGTATATTGGTAACATTTTTTTTTGTTGGGGTATTTTGGTTAAAAAAAATTTTTTTTGCATCATTTTTGTTCCGGACCCTTAACTATTGTTGTATTGTAGTTTTATATTTATTTTGGGATACTCCTATCACTTAAGTTGATAATAATATTTTTGTTTGTCATTTCTTATCACTTCGAGTTTTTCAACAATCTACTGAAACAATTTAACCAAATGAAATTATAGTTCAGTTTGCCTATCTTCAGTTCTAAATTAGACTTTTCACTTCGTCTATTATAATTTAGAGGTGGTCTAGTGGTTTTGTTTGAACTCTAAATTTGAATGTCTTCGATTCCAAATAACACTTTTCACTTCGTCTATTATAACTAAGCGACAGTCTAGTGGCTCAGTTTGAATATCTACAACTCAGCACTTTTCACTTCGTGCATTATCCCTTTCAGTTCAAAATAAGTGTGCACTTAGGCTTTAGCACATCCTTAAGAAAATAATAACTCCTAAAAAATATATGTATTTTGACTAAACCCTTAAATAAATACTACCTAGTTAATATAGTTTCTTGATTACATAAAGACTCACTTACTAATTAAATAGGGGTAAATTTGGAAGAAAATAATTAATTCCTTCTTCATTAGGTAAGTAGACACTTATTTTGAACCAAAATAAAATGGATAAGTGGACACTTATTATGAACCGGAGGGAGTATAACTTAGAGGTAGGGATGACAAGCGGGATGGAGCGGGCAGGTGCGGTTACATAGCAAACCCGCATAAACCCCCGAAGACTTCAACCTGCCCCGCATAAACCCGCACCGCTTAACTAATTTTGTTATTGTTTCCTCCTATTTTGAATATTTGATGCCTAGACAAATGAAGAGCCATAACTATGGGATATAAGTGTAACTACTCTTTTACTGTCTGAATTTAAGACATAAAATTTGAAAAATTAATGACATTTAGATAAATAATTATACAACAGAGAGAACTAGTTGTTATTGGTCACTGTAGCAGATTTAGCAAACAAATTTGTGCAACAAAGAGAGTTAAGACACTAAGGAGGTTTGGCTTGGGTTTAATTTTGAAAGAACTAGCTTATGATAAATAATTTTTGGCAGAAAATCATGTTATTGATTTAATATTTTATATATACATTTTACCGCATTTGCCTTGATTTTTATGAAAAAACTACTTTTGAGGAGAAACGACTATGGCTTTAAACTGATGAATATTTTATATATACATTTAAACTAATGTATGTTTTATATATACATTTAAACGACTATTTTTCAAAATCCTAATTTTTGAGAAACTTTTCACAGCCATCCAGGCACCTTACAACTAAATTACTCTAGACTAATTTTTAATGTGCTACAGTAAGCAATAAATAATTTTGTAATATAATATATTCAGATTAGATAGAATTTTTTATGCCTTTGCACACTTAAGAAGTTCAATATCGAGAACTAAAATCTTTTAATTTTGGGTTTTGTTTAAAGCCGCATAAATCCGCAAAGACCCGCAACCCGCCCCACACCACATTAGTTTTCAAAAAAGATTATTTCAACCTGCTCCACACTCTCCCCGTCCCGCATAGCCTAAAACCCGCACCGCCCCCCACTCGCACTGCCTCATTGCCATCGCTACTTAGAGGTGGTCTAGTGACTTAGTTTGTCTATCTTCAGTTCTAAATAACAGAAACGAACTTGAACATCTAACTGATCTAACATAACAAAAATAAAATAGTTCAGTTAATCTAGAATCTTGTTAATACCAACAGATTATACCATAAAAGTTAATAACAACAACAATACAACTTGAAGAAATTAGATTATTACAACAAATTGAAGGAAAACAAATCACTCTCCATCGTGTGACAAAGCATTTGGGCAGGCGGTCTTCTTGTGACCATATTTTTTGTACACTGAGCATTTATATTTTCTCTTCTTGGATGCAGATGTTGTTTCAGTATCCATAGTATGGCTTTGACCCCTTTTACGTTATCGATGATTTATTTTCATGAAAGCTAGCATCAATGCATTTACAACCACCTTCAAAATCATTAATGTATGCCTATACAAAAAACATATGTCGTGGCATATGGTGATGAACCAAATTTGTTGAAACCAATGGAAGCATCGTCGTCATTTTCTTGACAATAATTTCATAGATTCTACAACGAATGAGCCTGGTGATGGTGGGGGTGATGTTGCCATTGTGGCATTTGAACCTCCCACAAAACTCTCAGCTATATTTATTCTTGGAATGTGCCTAGAACTATCACTAGCAATATGAAGAAGATACAAGCATACATGATCATCTGTCTTTATGAATGCGGGAGCTGCTTTTTTCCTTGCAGACGCAACACTAATCGTATAGCTAATCGACACGTCACTTGACGAGCATTTCACCTGACCACTTTCAATGACTCGTTCAACCGATTGTTTATATGTACATGACCTTTGAATTTCACTTGATATTGTCACCTTTGTTCTCGAATGCCAAATTCAACAATTTAGAGTCTCCTCCCATTCACCAAAATACTCTCCGCCTACTCATATACCGTTCTCCATACCAACTAAAATAGAGTAAATGAAAATGATAACTTGTCTACAATAACCTTAACCTATTAAACCTTTAGATTAGGGCTAATGAAACACGAAATAACTCTAGAAATATAAGAAATTTTTTATTAAAAAAATTGTAGAGATTTGAAGAATCAGAAAATCAAATTCTCACAAATGCAAAGCAACAAGAGATTTTACAATTATATTACTAGGTAAAAATATCGACGAACATACCAATTGCGATTAATTCCCAGGCAATTAGACTTATAAATTGGTGATCAATTTTGTTGATTTGAAGTAAGCTTACCATCACAAAATTGGAGGTATCCGAGCAGGATGAAGGGGACGAATAAAGGAAAATGAGGGGTGATACACTCAAATTACACCTAACAAATGGCGTAAAGCGGTCGCTTTCAAATATAGTAGCCCAACTAGGTTAGAATCGAATCCCACAGGAAATATGGTGTGAAAAATGTTGCTTTTGTAGTGTGTTACTTGACCCTAGTCGTAATCCTATTCCAGTAAGTTGTAAATGAGTTTATGTTTCTAATTGCTACTTTGATTTCAAAATTACTTTAATTGGATAAAAGAATCAAGGTTGTGTCCCCTTTTGATAGAGTGCAATGCTATAGGTGTTAATATGATATATTCCTAATGGATCGTTTTGTGGAACACATTTAATCTCTAAATAACTCTCTAATATTTCCCAATAGTTAGAAAGTATTTCCTCTTCATAATTTTCTCAAATGTAAAAGAGTTGAAATGAAGAACGATTAATTTATGCCAAGTAAACTCTTCATTTCTACCAAACCCTAACTGATCACCTTCCTAAGTAAAGAAAGGGTTTATGAAATGTGTTGATGTCTGCAACCATCAACAAACTTTAAAGAATAAGAAATAAATAGAAACCAACAACCAATTATGCATATATTCAATAGTAAACACCCATTCACATAACACCGTTCACAACCTTAGTATTAAAAGCTTAGCTATTCATGATTTTCACTACAAAACAAAACATGAAAAGGAGCATTAAAAGCTTACAATGTAATAAAGAAGAAAAAGATAGAATAGAATATTCTCTCTGGTATCGGGCATCCGGAATCAGTATCGTTAATTGGAAATTTCTCTCTTGTGCCATTAGCGAATCCCTTTAGAGAAGTCGCCTGGTCATCCCTTGCAATTCAATTGGGAAATGTTTCACGCAATAGCGTGAAAGAAGTCCTACTAAGCTAAAGGATGCTTTATTCTTCTGAAGGTGGGAAAAAAGATAAAACTAAATAAACGGATTATTCATCCAAATTTCAGTTTGAAACTCATGTAATTAACCTATTTTTCTTTTTGTTAACCCTAAAACTGGATCATTCTCCTTAGCTTTTTTCGTTGAGGTAAGGTATAAGGTAAGGCCTGCAAGTTCGTTCCTTGAAGTATTTTCCTCTTAGTTTAAGCTCTTGGAATCATTAAATCCTATAAATGATTGTTCGGGTATGTCGTGGAATTTTTTTGAAAGACAAGAATCAAATAATTTCTCAAAAGCTTCAACTCAATGGAGTATTCAATGCTATGGACTATTAGGACAAAAATTTGAACAAGAATGACCCACATAACCCTACACCAACTATTTATAATGGTCCAAAAATGCCCCCAGCGAAAATAATTACGGACCGTAAAACACAATTATGGTCCTCGATTTGATCTTGGCCATAGTAAAAGTGAAATCTTCAGAGCTAGGTCTTTATTTACGCCCACTTTTACGAACCGTCAATCAGAATTATGGTCCGTACCTTCTGCCGTCATTGGTTATTCAGTTGAATCATTGTTCTGGTCATTGAGTTTTGGAGGAATTTACGGCCCGTGCAAATATTCTACGGTCCGTAAAAGCGACTGTAACTCGTGGTAAAAAAATTGACACTTCTGCTTTTTGCAATTTTGGTTATGCTAGCAATTACGGTCCGTAAATTATATTTATGATCAGTGAAACTCTTCAGATATGGGCTTTTTGTGAAATTTTCCTTGTTTTTGCCATTTGGGCATCAAACACCTACAACACAACAAATAACATAAGAAATGACGCCAAAATCACTTAAAAACGAGTAAAACTCTCCACAAAAAGACATCAAATGTGTCGTAATTCCACGACATATCAAGGGGGATGAATCCGAGAAGGGCAAAGGGAACAATGCTGAATTTGAGCAATTTTATGATCTGGAACGAGCTGGGGGGAAGAAAATTTATTGCGGTAGTCGTGAAAAAGAAGAGGCAGTTTGGGAGTCAGCTTGACTTTTTCTATTTTGAAAAATTATTAATAATTAGATTTGGATCAAATTTATTTTTAAAACTTGGGTGTTGGTTTAGATGTTTAAATAAGTTAATATATTGTTATATTTTATTATTTTAATTACTTTGGATCAAAATGTATTTAAAAAAAAAGTGAGGGTTGGTTTTGAGGTTAGATAACTTCTTTGTTATTACTCCGTCCATCTACTTTTACTTGTCCACTATATTAAAAATAGATATTCGTTTTTATTTTTTCAATTTGAAAAATCAAGAGATAATTTACCATTTTATTCATGTTTTACCTTTATTATTATTTACTATAATTATTTTCAATTCATTTCCCAACATATAATATGGTAAAATTACTTTTTTATTTATTACTTCTCAAAGGGTATGTCAAGTCAAATATGAACAAAGAGAGTAATTAGAACTAATCCTAATTGGGATCCATCCACCTAATAAATAACTTTGGGGGCTCCTAATTGCAAACTTTTGGGGCTTGCATAACACTCTCCCTAGTAACTAACCTAAACACTACCTACCTTCTAGAATATAATGCTGTGAAAGGACTGACATATATAATTTGGGTCATAAGGCAATAGGGACCATTTGCACATGCATGCTAGTGAAACAAGAATCATTGCTATTCCCCTCCCAAAAATTCATTCTCCTTATTGTCCCAATTGACCACCGATGATTGAGGAAGTTAAGGTGGTTGGAGACAAGTCAAATCATTTTCTCCTTAATTTTTTTTTTTTTTTTAAATTACCCCGAAAATATCTAATCTGCATTGTATTTATGAGGAAAAGAAAACATGACAGAAGAGATTTGCATTCTTTTAATATTTTCATCGGTAAATCTCTCTGTTTCATTTTATATGAGGGTATTTACTTGATACGAAATTTAAAAAAAAAATGGAGACTTTTGAATCTTGTTATCTAAAACAAGCCAAGAAATATTTTATAGCTAAAAATCATTTCATTTAGGGTAAAATGAAAATTTTAGGGTTAAATTATTGCTAAATATAGAAAGGTGTCATTCTTTTTGAAACTGACCAAAAAGAAAGAGTGTCTCATAAATTGAGACGGAAGGAGTAAATTATATTCTAATTTCTTTGTCTTTTAATATCTCGCCAATTTCTCTTTTTTATTGGCTGTAGTATAGTTTTTATTACCAATTACTGCAATAGATAAAATGACATAATGTAGCATGGCGGCAGAGATTGAAAGTAAATACATGAAAGAGATTAGATAGGTTAAGGAGACTTAAGGTACCAAATCGTTTTGGGTTGAAGATACAATAAATAAATTATTAAATAACAATTCTAAAATCAAACCCAAAAATTCAACAAACAAAAAAAATAAATTAAATACACATTGATAGGAGAAGATTTGAGGAATGATTCAAGTACGTACCTTTTATATGACTAGAGGAGAAAACCTTCAAAAGATTGACGGGTCAATACTGTTGACACCTAATTTTTGACATCCATTAATTTTATTTAATTATTCAGAGTTGTTGGATCTCAAACGGAGTGAAATATATATTTTTTTTTATGAGCCAAAATGATTTTTACAAAATTATTTCGATAATATTCTACCATTTCATTTGAAAAAAATGAGTGCAAATATATATTGTAAGTTATTTAAAATATTCTACATATTTTTACCATTAATATTAAAGTACTTGTCAAAAAATAACTCAAAAAAAATGTTTCGATCAATTGTTTAATTTATCAAGTGTCAAAATGACAAATATTTTGCTCCGTTTAATGCAAGAAGTTGATTAATTAAATAAAATAATCAATTCACCTCTCAATTTTGCAAGTTGCATAACCATGTTTGCATTCTCATGTCAAAACTAACTAATTAGTTATATATTTGAAATGGTCAAATTAATTGTTATGTGGTAATTATGGCTATATTTGAAAGAGCCAATCACATGTTTTAAGTCAAATAGGTTACATTCTGCAAAATTAGTCTTTAATTGGTTATTTAGCTCAAATGTGGCTATATTTGAAATGTTCAATTAATGAACAACTTTAAATTGTGGCTATTTGATAAATTGCACGTTTTATCGCTCCACATACATACATATGTATACGGGTATATATACGTATATATGTGTATATTGCGTATAACACATGTATAAATATGAGTTATTTCCCTATTCCATCTAAAGGACTAGGCCCAGTCCAAATTTTGACCAGACCCGGCCCATCACCTCTTATTTCAGCCAAAGTGGCCAAACACACCCTCATTTTTCTCTTTCTCTTTGTAAGGGGTAAAACCCTAGCCGGCAAGAGGATTTTTCTTCCTCTCTCCTCGCTTTCGTTGCTGGAAATGGCAAAGGTGTGGGTCAAGCCTGTGAAGCGCAGTCTTGCTAGTCCATTTTGGGCAAAAGCAATTAATGCTCTTGTCCTCTTTCACCGTCACCATCTCATAACAACCAAGGGAAAGGTAAAGTCTTACCCTCTCTCTTACTTTTCTGCAAAATCATGGTCAAACAAGGATTTGTCTTAACCTATTTTAAATCATGAATTTTCATTGGTTCATGCGAAACCATTTGGATCGACCAAGAACACCTTTAAATCTGACCCTTCATGCATTGATGTGACGAAATCGTAGCCGTTGAATCTATTTGAAAGGAAAAAAAATCCCAGATTTTGTAAAGTCCCACATCAAAATTGGTTTAGGGTTTTGGATTTTTGGGGTTCTAGATAAATAACCCCCAATTCACAATACACACAGGGAATATCATATATTCACACTCTAAAAAAACTCGAAACTAGGGTTTAGACAATGTGACCGACTTGAATTGGACGCTTTAATTCAATCATGGTTTTTTCGAGTTTAAAAGTCTAAATTTATTTTGTTTTGTGGCTGAGTTTTGGGGTTGAGGAGCAAGGAATCTCCAAGTTTCAATCTCGACAATTGGCTGCGCACAAAAAAGGTAATTTTCTCCCCTTTTGTTTATTTTCTAGCTATGGGCCGGAGTGTTGGCCAGTTAAGATCTCTCACATTCAAAAGATGAAAGTTGCCGAGATGAGAATGTTGAGATGGATGTATGGGTATACCAGGAGTGACAGGATTAGGAATGAGGCTATCCGGGACAAGGTGGGAGTGGCCTCGGTGGAAGACAAGATGCGGGAAGTGAGACTGAGATGGTTTGGACATGCGAAGAGGAGACACACAGATGCCCCAGTGCGGAGGTATGAGAGGTTGGCCACGGATGGTTTCAGAAGAGGTCAGGGTAGGCCGAAGAAGTATTGGGGAGAGGTGATTAGACAGGACATGGCGCAGTTATAGCTTATCGAGGACATGACCTTAGATAGGAGGGTATGGAGGACTCAGATTACGATAGAAGGCTAGTAGATAGTATCGTTTATCCTTTCATATTAGTAGTCACACTATCGCAATATAAGTTCTTGTGCTTTGATTTCTGCTACTATCTGTTATATTCTGTACTTTGATTATCTTATTTTATCTGTGATAGCTACTGCCCCTTTGCAAACTGCTTCATCATGGCTTAGTCGCTTTCGTTATTTTCATTTCCATATCGCTTTGAATTTCTTGGCCTTATCTGACCTCTTTTTAAGCTTTCTATTGAGCCGAGGGTATTTCGGAAACAGCCGTCCTACCTTGGTAGGAGTAAGGTCTGCGTATACTCTACCCTCCCCAGACCCCACATTGTGAGATTCCACCTGGTTGTTGTTATTGTTGTTGTTGTTTGTTTATTTTCTAGCATTTTTTGTCTGCCTATATGTTTATATATTTATGTGTTATCTGTGTTCTTAGTTTATTTTAAGTCTTGATTAGTTAGTTATGTATGTGTAGTTTAGTATTAATGTTCTTTAAACATGCTAATACATGTTTAGCGTAGCTTAGATTAGTTCAAATGTTGATTAGCTAGAACAATCTAGGCTATTGTCTATCAAATAATATGCTTGTAGATTTTGTTTGACTCGGTTAAACTACCTAAGCATGTGGTCTGTTTAGGAATTTACCGGTCCATTAGCATGTTTAATTTAGCCAAGGTTCAATCATGTATCTAAAGAAGTCCTCAGCATCTCTAAAACCTGCTTATGTACTGTGATGGCTTGACTATATGTGTTTTAGTTGTAATTCTGGATTTCCAAATTTATTAGTATGAATCTATATTAGCATGACTGCTTAGGCTCTTAGTACGATATTAGTTAATGTATGCTTAGGTGTTACCGTGAGTTAGTTTTAATCTATTTCAAATTTTCATTGGTAAAATGACATTAAGATAACTTAACTGCTTGACTAGATAGGTTTGAGTGCTTAGCCATTAGTTACTTATCTATCTTATTTGTCTATTCCATTATTGGTCAGCCTGATTATTTATCTAAATACAAATTTGGGAATTTAGCTAAGCATATAAGAAAATTTGAACTTGACTTGGCTAGTTTGAACTTTTGCTTAATATCATTAATTGCATGATCCTGTCACCCTTATGCAGACTGCTTGACCCCTGATTTTACCCTAGATGCACAAGTTTAGTCCTCTATTGACCCTTTAACCAATTATAGGCCCAATAAGAAACAAGTTTGAGCTTCATCTAATCTGTTGCACCTCGAAAAATTTCCCGTTAACGTACAATGAATAGACTAATGAAGGGCACGACGTATACGATGTTTTGATAAGTAAGAAATAGCATTTGATGATTCTAAATGAGATTTCAAAGACATTCGAGGTAGGAGACGGAAGTTGTTAAGGAAAACAAGGTATATGTTGTGTGTCGGGTAAGATTTACGAGTATCGAATTAATGATGACTTAATGATGTTTTGGAGAAGAGTTATAATGTCCCTTAGATTGGTATTGAGGTGGTAAACAAGTGTCAAGAAGGTTCCATAAGGATTGGAGGTCAAATAAGTCGACGAGAACGAACTTCCGAAAACTGGGCATTATACGGCCAAACATACTGGCCGTATAAAACATACGGGCTGTATGTTCAACCGTATATCCTGCCCAGAATGGCAACTCCACTGGACCAAACATACGGCCAGACATACGGTCCATATAATTTATACGGACCGTATGTTGGTCCGTAGAATCTAGTCGGGATAGCTTCTAAATTAAATATAATGGACCAACCTCATTTCATTTATTTCATTTCCTCACTTCACACTTCAAGAATTCTCTAGAACCCTCTCCACTCTTCATCCATAAGAACTTAAGAGGGATTTGTGATCAACTTCATCAAACCAACAAAATCAAGTGTATGAAACACATTAAAGTTCATCCAAGCCAAGGAATTCCAATGAAAGGGAACTAGGGTTTTGGTGCAAGAGAAGTATTTCCACTCAAGGATTATTCCTACACTATCTAAGGTAAGTTTTATGATCTTTTCATGTTGTTTAAGGTAATGAGAGGTTGAAAGACTTAGATTATGGAAGGAGATAGAAAATGGGTCACAAAGATAGGAATAATGAGATTTTGAGTAGTAGTTTGGAATGAGTCGTGAATATTGATATGTTGTAATTGTAAGTATGCTATAAGTGACATTTAGAATATGGGATAATTATTATATGTGAGAAAAAGCAATAGTGAACTATGACCATGATTATGGAGGAATTGAAGTGAAATTGTGAAATGTGGATAATATAGATGAATGATGATTGTTGCTTATAATATGGTGAATTTTGTTATGGATGTTTGGGAGTTGACATGTAATATGAGGAAAGTTGTATAAACAAAGGAAATGCTGCCCAATTTTCTCTAGCATTAGTAAGCACGTTCATATAATCGATTAGCTAATGTTAATGCGAATTCTCTTGAAGGTAGAAACGTGGACATTGAAGGAGAACGAGCAAGCGATAGAATAGTTAAACGAAAAAGGTATGTAAGGCTAGTCCCTTCTTTCTAAGGCATGACTCCTATGGCATGAATTCTCCTATATTCCCATGACTTTCCTACACATCGGAAACTATGAGTCTATGGTTATAAAGAGCTTTTCATAAGATAAAGAAAAGAGATACGATGTGAGTATGATGATGATGACTATGAGTTGAGCCTAAAAGTCTAAAGTTCATGATATGCTAATTCCATAAAGTTCTTGCTATGGATACGATATGATGTTTCTACAATCTAATGACCCTAAGTATAGTTCCATTGATGCTTTTCCTTGTGTGCACTCACCTTAAATGTTAGTCCCTCCAAGGTGAGATATAACGATTATGATTACTCCATAACGTAGTCGGGGGTTCACGACCTCATGTCACCCTGATATAGCCATGGTTTCCTTCAAACTTTAATGTATGATTAATGATGTATGTATGATGATGCTAAGTTATGATAATGTTATGATATGCCTATGAAATGTGTGATAATGATAAGTTTATGTTGACTATATGACGATACGATTCCACCGTACCTAGTTGGCCGGATATGTCACCGCGAAGGCGGGCTGCATACGATTCCACCGTGCCTAAATGGCCAGGCATGTCACCGCTAAGGCGGGCTGCTATGTTTACACCGAGCCTAGAGGGCCGGGCATGACACCACTAGTGGGCGGCATATGATGGTTACCCGGACGCGGGTTAACGATGATGATATATATATGATACGATGATGTATGCACTATGATGATACATGTACTATGATTATATATGATATATGTATGAAATGTATCCACCCTTAAAAGTTACGCAGGTTATATCTTCATCTTATATCTTATGATTTCTCTATTATGTTCATTTCATTCATGCCTTACATACTCAATACAATGTTCGTACTGACGTCCGTTTTCTTTGGAAGGCAGGGAGGTGATCCAGACTCGTAGGAGCTACTAGCAGACTTTGAGAGCACCCCATTATTCTGAAGGTGCCATTGATTTATTCTTTTGTGTATATATATGTTTTGGTCATGACTATCACGACCCAACAAGAGGGCCATGACAGGTACCCGGCACTAGCTACCGAGCACCCCTTATCATACTATCTATCACTCAACCTGTGCAATCATAATTCTCAACATACTTGTGGTGAAATGGTCACTAAATATCTTCACAAAACATGCATATGTACATAAGCTCTCAAGGTGTCAAAAGTGATATACAAAAATATATACTAAGGTAATCATGAGACATCTATTAACCACACACATGTATCTACGAGCCTCTAACTAGAATACTGAACATTAGGACGGGACAGGACCCCGCCGTGCCCCAAAATATGTACCCAAAAGAATGTACCGATATGTGGCAACTCCGGAGTAGTGGAGTGCTTCTGCAAAGCTGATGACAAGGCTCCTAGGGATCTGTACCATCTCCTCGTCTACCTGTGGGCATGAACACAGCGTCCGCAGGAAGGGACGTCAGTACGAGTAACGTGCCGAGTATGTAAGGCATGAATGATAATATAATAAGGGATACAAGTATGAATAATAACAGAATGGAAATATAGAGCATATCGTAAAATAAAAGAGTAACTTGTACATGTGAGTGCCTCTTAGGGCGGATGCCATGCAAGCTTAGCTTTTTTTTTTTTTGAAAAACATTTCTTGTTCATATATTCAGAGAATATGCCGAGGAACGTCGGCCCGATCCATTTAACCACATGTGTCCCGCATCCGGGATGATAAGTTACGCCAAATGATCAGGTGGTCATGCGCCTATAGCGCCACTCCCTTTTTCCCCATATTCCCCATATACATATACATATACATATATCATATAAGCAGCATGCAGGAGAACCCAAGGAAAGTTATGTCTCTACTGGAGTGACGTAAGGTCGGTAACCTCCGATTATATTATGGAATAATCATGGTCGCTTTGTCTCACCTTGAAGGAACAATTATTATAAGGTGAGACTATCAATGAAGAATAACATGAAGAGAAAACATAGAATAAGGTCATAAATCTCATAAGGCGTCACTTCAAATACTATGAAGTCTTTAGAAAATAGAGTAATTCTCAAAGAATAAAATTGAGGGTCAAGAAATAGCTCAATATTCTCATATTCATATTGAATCTACAACTTGAGACTTCCAAACATGAAACCATTCTCATCATAATCATCATAGACATATTCTCATCTTTGACATCATCGTTGTCACTACAAAAACATGTCCGTCGTTGTAGTCATAAAAGCTTACAAAATCATAAACCTTTGTTTTGGAAAAGTACCGACATTTTGGAAAACATTTACGGGTTATCAGGAAGGGAATAATGCCTTGGAATCTTAGACTTTTAACTCTTGATAACAAGGAAAATATGAAAACATTTGTGAAATCATAACCTAGGGATCATGCCTTTGAAAGAAAGGACGAGCCTTAACATACACCTTTCGACCTCTATTGGCTATGTTTATCCGCCCGAGCTCGTAAATCTACATTCGAGAGAATTCACACTAATGTTAGTCTCTTTATCACACACTTATCCTAAGTTTCAATTTAAACTATTTTATATTCTGTCGAAAATCGGGCAGCATCTCCCCTGTTTATGTGCCTAGCCCGAATTCTTAGTTCAACAACCAACTACAACAACAACAATACCAACATCAATAATATCATTTCCCGTCTCAAAGTATTCTATAAAACGAAAATTACACGCTGTTTTCCAACTTCCATAACTAATTAACTCGCTATACAATCATTAAACCACTCTATCTTCATAAATCAACCGGTATTAACATAAATAGGTAGAGATCCATACCTTGTTCTTACTAAAACAGCAATTTCTTCGGTGTTCTCCTAGAATCCAAACCAAAATCCGCCGCAAAACGACACTACAATCACAGTTGCGCGCTATCCGAACCTAAACTACACTCCGCCTCTTAAAATTCCCTCAATTTTATGCTATGCTCACCCCTCAACTGTTTTCTAGAATTTTCTTGAGCAAATCTGATGAAAAAAGGGGGTTTACCCTTTATATAAGGTTCAAATTCGGGGGTCCTTTGTAGCCGATTCTTGTGTAGCACGCGTTTCTACTTTGTCAGCCAAACTTGTAACGTCCATAATTCCCTACTCTGATGTCCTATCGATGAGTGGTTTATTGAGTTGGAAACTAGACTCGACGAAATTCATTTTAAGCTTTTGAAACACCTAAAAACTCCTAATATACTAGGAGATATACCCCTCCAAAGTTGACTAAAAATCTGCCAACTTTTTTTTTTTTTTTTTTTCCAAATTGTTCGATGAATTTATTTTCTTCGATTTGCTTGGTCCTGGAACCTTTGGGCACTTGCTTGACACTTGTTAAGAGTATTCATTAACCTTAGAAGGGTTTTATGATCTCTCCGAGCTTACTTTAGTTTACTTACAATGCAAACGACGCGAAAATTTTTCGAGGTGTAACATTCCTCCCCCCTTAGGAACATTCATCCTCGAATGTTAAGTTCTTAGGGATTTCTATGAAAATTTCGCCAGAGTTTTCCCTGTAATTGTACCTCTACCATCCTGTCACAACAACCCAAAACATATAATCGCCTCATTGGGCTACAACATCAATATCCATACTGGCCACACACGACCAAGAAATCACTTTAGAGAAGCATTACATACCTGAGGGTGTTGATGGCTTTGTCTGCACGTTTTCGGGGGGTGGGAATAAATTTGGGTATCTAGATTTCATTCCTTCCTCAGCTTCCCAAGTCATTTCTTCTCTGTTATTATTCCTCCATGGGACTTTGACTGAAGCTACGTCCTTGGTTCTCATTCTTCAAACTTGTCTGTCTAGAATGGCAATGGGTACTTTTTACATAGGGCAGTGGTTCTGTGACCTGGCGTCCTCTACAGGCATACTTCTGGGAGGATCCCTAATGCGTCTACGAAACATCAACACATGATACGCCGGGTGAATTGTCTTCAATCCTGAAGGCAGATCTAACTCATAAACTATTTGGTCTTCCTTGCGCATAGCTTGTAAGGCCTAACGAATTGGGGACTGAGCCTACCTTCCTTACCAAATCTCATCACACCTTCCATTGGCGACCCTACCAGAATACCCAACTGTTAACTTTGAATTTTCAAATTCCAAACAATCTGATAATCCCCCATTCTTGTAAAACATTCATCCGAGCTATATGGACATTGGAGCGATGACTGGTACCATACGTAATTTCAATCCATATCAACTGGTTACCCATATTTTCTTCATGGTTCTAATATACATTCTCATGACATATCTTGAACGTCAGAAAGATGTGTTCTACTCACCCATTTATCTCAAGGCGGAAAGGTCCTCAAAGCGGGAAGGAATACTGGAGTAGTCTATATTTTTTAGGTTCCTCTGTGCATACATCCTATGCCGGAAATGTTTCATATCACCATCATACATATTTATGTCATCACTTTATCGCGTTCTTTTGAATACTTCATTTTCATTTCAGTCCCTCTCATACGGTAACTCTACTTCCTTCTATCGATAAGATGTTAGTAGGTTCTAGATTAAATACTTTTGCCCTTAAGGCTTCCTTGTACCATTTTTTTCTAATTATTTTGTGATGCTGAGACTTCATATCCACACAACTATCCTGCGGTGGCTCCTTCACTCAACTTTCCCCTTAGTCCAATCTACTTCGAATACCGTCACGCTCAATCCTTCTTTGCTTCTTTATTTCTGAACTTCTCATTACACTCTTATCTTGAGTTTACATGTAATTTCTCCCTTGGTGTGCTCCTTTTCAATCTCTACTTGGTCATGCACATAACGACTTGTCATGCTTATTGTCACCGTCCTTTCATTTAATCGCCTATTAGTGTAATGCCCCCTTTGAGGTGGTTTCTAGTTTTTTTCACCATATTCCCATCTCTTGACAAGGCCTACTTCTGATCCCATACTCGCTCATCTCTACCTTCCCCCTTAGGGTGTCGGTCCATCATCCTATATTTAGCGTCCCATTAGTTCCTTTTTTTTTTTTGGCAAATGCATAGTTTCAGCGAGTCCATAACTAGTCTTAGTTGTGACTATTCGCCGTCGAAATTTATCTGGGTGGTTGCACACATTTGTGATGAGTCACATATTCTCGTAGACGTATAATTCCTGGATAGGCCTAAATTCCCATCAAATGGATCTTCATGGTTTCTTTACTATATATGTATATATTTTTCTCCAAGATCACCTTTCTCTGTCATTCGCTACACACATCACTTATACCGAGCATTAACAACTCCTGTTATATAATCGTTTGAGTAAATTTCTGGAGATATATATATATATATATATATATATATATATACACACACACACACATCTTAAACTATACCACAGAGCATAATTGCGGTTACAAGGTTAACCAGTTGTCAGGCAAAAAGCTTCTGTAAACACATCTCTCTTGATCCCTTTCCTCGAGGTATCATTGAGGTCAATAAGTCTAGCACATAGGGCCAAAGCCTAGCCTAATAATCTGATTTGGTGTTACGTGCATCGGTCTATACATATATATATATATCAAGTTCATTCCATAATTTGATCTCCCAAAACATAAAAGGGGTAACAAAATTCTTCTAACTTGCAACTTTTTCTGGGATGCTTATCTCTTTAATTCGCCTTGGTATGTAAGACTTCTTTGTCACGACCCAACCCCGTAGGCCGTGACTAGTGCCCGAGTTGGGCACCCAAACACATTCATCAAATTCGAATCACACACAGATGGTTTATACAGACACAAATATCAAACGCTGTCTCAGATTATATCAAACTGTCTCAGACACATCTCAAACACAACCATATATATATCAGAAGCCGACAAGGCTATCATATGGCGCAACGGCCCAAAACATATACAAATGCAAGCCGGCAAGGCTGCCACGGCGAATGGGATCGCCCGAACATATAACACACAAACACACACACATCGTACGGGAGTAGGCACAACCCACATATATGTCTACAGACCTCTAAACAGACCAACAGAATCATATGACGGGACAGGGCCCCGCCGTACCCCTGAACAAACAAATACATATGTCACGAACGAATATGTACCAAAAGGTGGGCTCCGGAACAAGGAGCACTCCAAGACCGCTGATGGGAATCCTAAGCCGGCGGATCACCAAAATCTGTACCTGCGGGCTCGAAACGCAGCCCCCGAAGAAAGGGGGTCAGTACGGAATATGTACTGAGCATGTAAAGCATGGAATATCGTAAACAGAACCGTACTGAAATGAGGAGAACAGAAAAGTAATACAATAACCAGAACTCATAACACTTGCCTTTGAACCATAAATTATACGTATCAATTTCATATTCAGCTCATCATGAGACTGAGAAACAGAGTCAGAAAATCATCTCGTACACATGCATAGATATAACATGCCCCGGTCCTCTAGTGAGGGACGCGGTCGGTAAAACCATCAGATGCATATACATATAACGTGCCCCGGCCCTTTAATGAGGGACGCGGTAAGTAAAATCATCATATCATGTACATATAACGTGCCCCGGCCCTTTAATGAGGGACGCGGTAAGTAAAATCATCATATCATATACATATAACGTGCCCCGGCCCTCTAGTGAGGGACGCGGTGAATGAAGTCATCATATGCCATCCTGGCCACCTCCCCATATCATCATATCATTATCATATCATATAACATGCCCCGCCCTCTAGTGAGGGGCGCGGTGAATCATACCGTAGAATCGTGCACGAATACATGCCCTGGCCCGGGACGCAGTGAAAGAGATCATAATAGCTCGCACGAGCAGAGTAGTGAGAAACCATATACACAAATCATCATCACAGACTTA
This sequence comes from Lycium ferocissimum, assembly GCF_029784015.1. Lineage (NCBI taxonomy): Eukaryota > Viridiplantae > Streptophyta > Magnoliopsida > Solanales > Solanaceae > Lycium > Lycium ferocissimum. Next base: position 52,209,923 of record NC_081344.1, read on the forward strand.
ACAAAATAATCAAACGAAATCTCATTTAAAAGCTAAACAATAGTCAAGTCAAGTTCCTTCCGAAAATCATTCGAGAACATATCAAGTAACACTTTAGAAATTGTAGGTACGTGTCAAGATCATATGACATAGCTTGTGGAAATCAAAAACATAGTCGTCATTACAGACTCAATAGAATAGTCGAAGCGAACTATTATTTCAAAACCAAGACAATAGTCAAATCGAATTTTCTTTCGAATACCACTCGGGAACATATCAACCCGAACTTCAGAAACCATAGCTATGTATCAAAATCATATGCATAAGATCATTATCATAAACTCAAAAGGTGAGTAAACTGATCGTACTTGAGATCGGGATCATAATCATATCATATTCTTTCAAAAGTCGTCAGAAGTACATAAAGGAAAGTCGCGGGACCCACGGACGGGTGTCGACCCAAGTCGGGCCCGCCTATGGAAAACATAGTCATCATACATCATGGAATCATTTTCGAACATATCGAAGCGATCCGGTTCTGTCTACGAAAGTTACGGACGTTCGTAGTTACGGAGCTCTTTAAAAAAATACAAAACTTTTATGCAACATTTAAAAAGGCAAATATTCCAAAGACATAAGGGCCAATATTTCATCATATTACGAATACCAAAGATAAGATGCGAATAAGAATCGTAGGCATACTCGGATCGCAAGAACAGAGTTTTCTCGAGATTCGTGTCATAGCCTATTTACGACTAAGGCATGCCAAAAGAAGGAAAGGCTGAGCTTTACATACCTCGTCTGCTCTCCAAGCTAATCCAAACTCCAACCTGTGTCTCGGACTCCCCGAGGTCTACATAACATCAATAAATACCAACATTACCATAAGCGTTTAGGAGTTCATTTCCAAACTAACACATAATTCTACGGAAATTTGGGCAAAGATTTCCCCTGTAAATAGGCCAACCCCGAGAATTTAACTCGGCCAAATCAACAACAACAACACCAACAACCAAACTAGCAACATCAATAATCAATCCGAAACGCAATATAACATTTATAACCCTCTTTTACATCATTCAACAACATTCATAATATTCAACTCAACGGCTTACCTTCAGGCTAATATCAATGCTTATACATTCAAATACAATTCCGAACCCATACTAACACATTCAAGAACATTTTAAACAATTCGCACAATATTTCCAACCATCCAACAAATGCTCCAATTTACCCGAAAACAGTCCCAAACCCGAGAACAATATCCATAACACATTTTTAACTTCCGAATCATGATTTGCACCAACAATCCACACTCTAACAATGTCATTCCCATAAATATACAAATTACATCAAATGCACAATAATCTCCAATTCAGCCCACAACACTTACAATATCAATTTGAGTCATTAAACTACTATCGTCAACATAGAATTCATAACGACAACAACCAAAATACTAATTAACATTAATTCATTCCTTGTCACATAATATGGCCCATTTTCGGCCAACACTACATATATACATATTGATGATTCTCATCCATTTCTTCACTCTACAACACTCAAAACATGCTAACTAAACTTCAATTCATTACTTCAGCACAACACAACACACACACACCTACACGGCCATACCCTGCATACACGGGCTCAATTCCAACATGCCATATTTCATGATTTTCATCCATTTTAGCATGCTACAACATGCATACACCATTCATAACACATAAAACAAGATTAAATCTTACCTTTCTTCTTCAACTTCACAATTAGGCTAGGGTTGGCGATTGACAAAACGGATGGTTGGATGACCCGAAAAACACTTCCACGTTACTTAGGGACCTCAAATTAGTGGATTTGCATGAAGGAAATATTTTTGTGATAGCTCAAATTGATCTTCAATTTTTTTCTCTTTAGGCCGAGGTTAGGTTATGGTTGTTGTTCTTCAAGGTTCATGAAATTTCTAAGTGTTGGAAGATGATGAGAATGATTAACTTAGTCATCTTTTGTGCCCTTATATGAATTGCACAAGTGTACCTTGGCCCACACATGTTGGACCAATTTAATTTGGCCACCAAATGTGTGGGGACCATTTCCAAGCCACATGGCCAACATGGCCAATTTTCATGAATTTCAAACTTCCAAATATTTCATTTTTGGTCCCAAATTTTTCTAAATGTTCCATGCCAACAAATTCATGAACAACTTGTGTCTCAAAACGAAATCAAAGGTCAAAAGTCCCGACTCTGTATCCCGGAATGGTCTTGTCCCTAACTTACCATAGTTAAATCGAATTGTCCCAATGAACAAAATACGGGATATAACATTCTTCCTACCCCCAAACACATCATTCTCCCTTCTCATGTTCCTTATTTCATCCTAACCTATTCATCATTCCCTTAGCTTAATACATACTTGCTACATTTATCCCGTATTTACTACTAGCTCTATCCTTGATCCCTCATTGCTGGGCCCTTTTCTTTCGTCTCGCCACAATCCTACCCACAATTTTCACAATTTCCCTTAGACTCCCAGAGGAATTTTGGCCGAATTTCCTTTATAAACATAACAATCCCAAACCTGCACGTCCTTTCTAGAATTCCATTATTATTTTTTTCTACATATTATGTCAATCAACCCCCTTCGTAGAGGTATACTTACACATAATTCATGATTCTGGCTATCACTAGGTCACCAACAGGCATAGACATCTCAAATCGTTTGATTTGGCTCCGGTTTCAAGCCAATACGTTCAAGAATGTGAGGCGCAATATATGACGACGTAGAACCTGAATCAATCGATGCATATACATTATAGGAGAATGCTGATAATATACCTGGGACAATATCAGGGGATGACTCAAGATCCTGTCGCCCAGCTAGCACATAGGTATGATGCTGGGGTCCACTCGAACTGGGCGTTCCTCCTCGATCTCTATCACAGCCTGCTGATATCTGCAGCCTTTGCCTTGGAGGGCGTACCAATGATGAAGAGCCAACTGCTATTCCCGTGGGCTGAACCCTACCTCTGCCACGTTGAAATGGGCACTCGCGCATAAAATGACCTGGCCAAGCACAGGCATGACAAACATCCGAACCCAAGCGGCACGGCCCCGTATATAGTCTACGGCACTGGGTACATTGCGATACAGGTGGTCTCATCTGACTGAATTCACCTCTATATTTGAATTCAAAACTTTAGATCACGATCGATCTGAGGTAAGTGGGTCTATCAAACCTGAGTCTAGGAAACTGTAGAGGTACACTTGTTATTGAACGAGTTGGGTACCTACAGAACTGCTGCCTTGAGGTACCTCTGAACCCACGGTCAAACCTTGAAGATCTGGTCCTCCTCCTGTGACCCCTATCACCAGGACCCACACCCTGCCGCTGAGCTTGAGCGGCTACTAATTGAGTCAGCAAAAGGATGGCCTGTCTCATCTCCTGGCTTAAAGCATCAGGTGGGGGAACTGGGGGTCTTTGGAGCTGGAGTGGAGACCCCTTCTTGCTCCCCTAATATGGCGGAGTGTGAGCGATGAGAGGGAGCCTCATTATGGGATTCACCCTCTTCAATATTTACCAGTGACTCCCGTTCAATCCGTCTTTCTACTGCCATCTTGCCCTTCTGGGCGGCTGTTGCTTTCCTCTTCTCAGGCATCGCTGAAAACGTAACACTCGATTAGGAAGAAGGAAATCTATTATAGCTCTATTGCTCGATCTATGAAGAAGAAAGACGGTCATGGTTCCTAAATGCCCCGCAGCCTCTTGTGTATAAGTGTGGCGTGCTTCACATCCATAAACAAGACTCTACTGGATACGGCTCGTAGACACACCTTAGGACAGATCCGCTCTGATACCACTTTTGTCACGACCCAACAAGAGGGCCATGATAGGTACCCGACACTAGCTACCGAGTACCCCTTATCATACTAACTATCACTCAACCTGTGCAATCATAATTCTCAACATACTTGCGGTGAAATGGTCACCAAATATCTTCACAAAACATGCATATGTACATAAGCTCTCGAGGTGTCAAAAGTGATATACAAAAATATATACTAAGGTGATCATGAGACATCTATTACCCACACGTATGTATCTACGAGCCTCTAACTGGAATGCGAACATTAGGACGGGACGGGACCTGCCGGGTGCCCCAAAATATGTACCCAAAAGAATGTACCGATATGCGGCGACTCCGGAGTAGTGGTGTGCTTCGCAAAGCTGGCCGACAAGGCTCCTAGGGATGCATGCCGTCTCCCCGTCTACCTATGGGCATGAACACGGCGTCCGCGGAAAGGGACGTCGATGCGAGTAATGTCCGAGCATGTAAGGCATGAACGATAATATAATAGGGGATACAAGTATGAATAATAACAGAATGGAAATATAGAGCATATCGTAAAATAAAAGAGTAACCTGTACATCTGAGTGCCTCTTAGGGCGGATGCCATGCATGCTTAACTTTTTTTTTTTTTTGAAAAACATCTCTTGTTCATATATTCAGAAAATATGCCGAGGAACGTCGGCCCGATCCATTTAACCATATGTGTCCCGCGTCCGGGATGATAAGTTACGCCAAATGTTCAGGTGGTCATGCGTCTATAGCGCCACTCCCTTTTTCCCCATATTACCCATATACATATATCATATAAGCAGCATGGAGGAGAGCCCAAGGAAAGTTATGTCTCTATCGGAGTGACATAAGGTCGGTAACCTCCGATTATATTATGGAATAATCATGGTCGCTTTGTTTCACCTTGAAGGAATAATTATTATAAGGTGAGACTATCAATGAAGAATAACATGAAGAGAAAACATAGAATAAGGTCATAAATCTCATAAGGCGTCACTTCAAATACTTTGAAGTCTTTAGAAAATAGAGTCATTCTCAAAGAATAAAATTGAGGGTCAAGAAATAGCTCAATATTCTCATATTCATATTGAATCTACAACTTGAGACTTCCAAACATGAAACCATTCTCATCATAATCATCATAGACATATTCTCATCTTTGACATCATCGTTGTCACTACAAAAACATGTCCGTCGTTGTAGTCATAAAAGCTTACAAAATCATAAACCTTTGTTTTGGAAAAGTACCGACATTTTGGAAAACATTTACGGGTTATCAGGAAGGGAATCATGCCTTGGAATCTTAGACTTTTAACTCTTGATAACAAGGAAAATATGAAAACATTTGTGAAATCATAACCTAGGGATCATGCCTTTGAAAGAAAGGGACGAGCCTTAACATACCTGCTCGACCTCCTATTGGCTATGTTTATCCGCCCGAGCTCGTAAATCTACATTCGAGAGAATTCACACTAATGTTAGTCTCCTTATCACACACTTATCCTAAGTTTCAATTTAAACTATTTTATATTCTGCCGAAAATCGGGCAGCATCTCCCCTGTTTATGTGCCTAGCCCGAATTCTTAGTTCAACAACCAACAACAACAACAATACCAACATCAATAATATCATTTCCCATCTCAAAGTGTTCCATAAAATAGCCCACACGCTTTTTTCCAGCTTCCATAACTAATTAACTCGCTATACAATCATTAAACCACTCTATCTTCGTAAATCAACCGGTATTAACATAAATAGGATGATATCCATACCTCTTCTTACTAAAACAGCAATATCTTCGGTGTTCTCCTAGAATCCAAACCAAAATCCGCCGCAAAACGACACTACAATCACAGTTGCGCGCTATCCGAACCTAAACTACACTCCGCCTCTTAAAATTCCATCAATTTTTATGCTATGCTCACCCCTCAACTGTTTTCTAGAATTTTCTTGAGCAAATCTGATGAAAAAAGGGGTTTTTACCCTTTATATAAGGTTCAAATTCGGGCGGGGTCAATCGTAGCAAAGATCTTGTAGCACGCGTTTCTGCTTTGTCTGCCAAACTTGTAACGTCCATAATTCTCTACTCCGATGTCCTATCGATGAGCGGTTTATTGCATTGGAAACTAGACTCGACGAACTTCATTTTAGGATTTTGAAACACCTAAAAACTCCTAATATACTAGGAGATATATGTCATGACCCAACCACGTAGGCCGTGGCTAGTGCCCGAGCTGGACACTCGTGCATACCCATTAACCAGAATCGGCATACAAATAACTTATACATATACAAAGGTCATATATACCGCATAGAATCCGACAAGGCTGTGCTAAAACACAACATCCCAAAATATATATACATACGCAAGCCGATAAGGCTGCCACGACGAATGGGACCGCCCAAAACATAAATCACACAGACATAACTAAACAGTAACTATTCACAACCCACACATATGTCTACAGACCTCTAAGAGTTACAACGATAT
>NC_081344.1:52216357-52233388 GCF_029784015.1 Lycium ferocissimum
TTTGGAAAGGAGAATATGTTTGTTTGTCATCACTTATCTTTTATATATATATATATACCCCCTTACAAATACAAGTGGACACATGCCCCACTTATGGCCAAGCAATCAGTACACAAGCCATGTGAGCCCACACCAACCACACGGCCACTTGTGGCTTTTCATGAAATATTTTTTTCAACTTCTAAAGCCTAATTTCTCTCAATATTTCATCCAATAAAATTTATAAGTAACTTGTGCATTAAACAAAATTAAAAATAGCTCAGCCCTTAACTTATCGCGATTAGCTTAAAATATCCCAATGTACAAAATACGGGATATAACACCGATCTGGCACGTCGCTCCAAGCCCCTCTCGGTAGTGGCGGTGTTTGCAGCTTGCCGGGACCGGAGCACAACCTGTGCATAAGCCGGCATAGGCCCTAGTATCCTCCGAATCCGGCTGGTCTCTCCAAATCGGGCCGCCGACTTGCCTTCTCCGGCGCCCGTCGCTTTCTTTGGAGGCATCGCTCGTAAACATAACAATCCGTTAGTGATGAATTATCCCGATAATTGCGTAATTTATCGCACGATCGTAGTACGAAGAAAGAAATATAACATCCTAAATGTCCCGTAGCTCGTTTATAGATGTGGTGCACAACACACCGATAAACAAGACTCTACTAGACACGGTCTGTAGACACTCCGAGGACGAACCGCTCTGATACCACTTTTGTCACGACCTAACCCCGTAAGCCGTGACTGGTGCCCGAGCTGGACAGTTGTACATACCCATTAACCAGAATCGGCATACAAATAACTTATACATATACAAAGGTCATATATACCGCACAAAATCCGACAAGGCTGTCCTAAAACACAACATCCCAAAATATATATACATACGCAAGCCGATAAGGCTGCCACGACGAATGGGACCGCCCAAAACATAAATCCCACAGACATAACTAAATAGTAATTATTCACAACCCACACATATGTCTACAGACCTCTAAGAGTTACAACGATTTAATATGACGGGACAGGGCCCCGCCGTACCCCTGAATCGACGTACATATACACAACGAAAGAGTCTGTACCAAAATATGGGCTCCGGAACAAGGGAGCGCTCCATGATAGCGTAACGGATATCCTAAGTCATGGATTACCAAATCGAACGTCCGTACTCAAGCATGAAAAGCAGCCCGAAGAAAGGGGCCGCACGCAGTATACCGAGTATATAAAGCACGAGATACAAGTAGACGGGGTATAACCAAAGTAAGAAGTACGTAAAATGCGTACAATATCGAATATCAAAATGCTTACCTTGAAACACAAACATGCATATTAATATCACATATATACATATATATATCCACCCCATTATAGGACTCCTATGAACACGGTCGCCACCCCACACACGCCACAACATATCATACTCCGTAACACATCATAACTCCGTAACACATCATACTCCCGAACACATCATACTCGTAACACATCATAACTCCGTAACACATCATACCCGTAACACATCATACCTGAATTACGCATAACTCCGTAACACATCATATTCCAGAACACATCATACTCCAGAACACATCATAACGCCATATATAGATATACAGAACCCGGCCCTCTAGTGAGCGACTCGGAGAAAGATGCAAAACAGAAGGCACACACAGAATGGTAAATAGTCATATTTATAAAAATCATCCTTTGAGACTCAATAGATAAGTAAGTAATCAACGCTCGAGGGTTAAGACGATAGTCATGTTAAGTTCTTTCAAAAAGTCGTTAGAACCAAACCAAGGAAAGTCTCGGGGACCACGGACAAGTATCAACCCAATCCGAGCCCGCCTATGAAAGTTAGAGACATTATCCGTTATAGAACCCTCTACGAACGTATCGAAGCGATCCGAGCCCGTCTATGAAAGTTAGGGACCTTATTCAACATGGAATCCTTTAGGAACAAGAACTCTTTATGCAACATTTATTATCCAATCATACAAAAGACACAAGGGCCATAGCTCGACTATATTAGGAATGCTAACATCAAGAAGTGAATAAGAATCGTAGACATGCTCGGATCTTATGAATAAAGTTACCCCAAGGCTCGTATCATATCTTACTTACATCTAAGACATGCCAACCGTAAAGAAAGGATAGGCTTTACATACCTCGTCCGCTTCCTAAGCTAATCCGAACTTAAGTCTCGCTTCTCAAGATCTACAAAGAACGCCATTAGATACTAAACATTAGTTATAGGTACTTAGAATTCAATCCTAAGCTTAGCACTTTATTTACAAATTCGGCAGATTTCCTTTATAAATTCAACAAACCCCGAGAATTCAACTCGGCCAAATCATCAACAACAATACCAACAACCATATTAACAACATCAACAATTAATTCAAAACGTATTCTAACGTTAGTAACTCTTTTTCTACATAATTCGACGGCGTAGCTTTCATTTACATTCAAATCAACCACATACAATCAAGCCAACATCAATGCTCACACATTCAAGTACTAACCCGAGATCATTCAAACAAGACTCAAGAACACTTCAAACAATCCGCACAATATTCAAAACGGCCCAACCAACATACAACACCACCCGAAACCCTCCAAACTCAATAAGAACAACAACAACACATTCCTCTCTTCCAAATTCATGAACTATACCAACAATCCACACGTTAACAACTTCATTCTCATAAATACAAGAAACTATATTAAAATCACATTAGCTTCTACAACAGCCCACAACGATTACAACTTCAACTTGAACCATTAAACCTTCATTTTCATCATAGAATCCACAACAACAACAACCAAAAATAATAAGTAAATTTAGTTCATTCCTTCTACACAAAATAGCCCATACACGGCTTAACATCAACATACATGGTTCCATGAATTTCATTCATTTCTACACACTACAACACGTTCAAACCATCCATAACACATGTAAAAAAAGATTAAACCTTACCTTTCCCACTTAACTTCTCAACTTGGCTAGGGTTGTAAATTGCAAAAATGAATGGTTTGATTGCTCTAACAATTACTCCACGTTAATAAGGACCTTCCAATTGGTTGAAATGCTAGAAGAAAATTATTTTTTTTGATCAATTCTCACAACATCAAACTCCGCTAGCCATGGCCGAATATGGTCTCTCCAAGCTTCTCCAAGTTTCTTAAGTTGAAAATGATGAATAATTGTCTTGCTAGTCATCAATTATCTACATATATGATTCATACAAGTGGACACATGCCCCATTCATGGCTTGAATCAATCAAATTTGGCCAAGCCATGGGTGGGAGCCCACTCACTCCACACGGCCACTTGTGGCCTTGTTCATGAAATAATTAACTTTCCTTAATTAACTTTTAACCCCTAATCTTCCTTAATATTCCATACCAATAAAATTATAAGCAACTTGTGCCCTAAAACAAAATCGGAGGTTAAAAGTCTCTACCTCGTATCCCGAAATAGTCTTGTCCTTAACTTATCGCGGTTAGCTCGAAATATCCCAATGTACAAAATACGGGATATAACAATATACCCCTCCAAAGTTGACTAAAAATCTGCCTAAAATTCTGGCAACTATTTTTTTTTCCAAATTGTTCGATGAATTTATTTTCTTCGATTTGCTTGGTCCTGGAACCTTTGGGCACTTGCTTGACACTTGTTAAGAGTATTCATTAACCTTATAAGGGTTTTATGACCTCTGCGAGCTTACTTTAGTTTACTTACAACGCAATCGACGCGAAAATTTTTCGAGGTGTAACATTCCTTCCCCCTTAGGAACATTCGTCCTCGAATGTTAAGTTCTTAGGGATTTCTACGAAAATTTTGCCAGAGTTTCCCCTGTAATTGTACCCCTATCATCCTGTCACAACAACCCAAAACATATAATCGCCTATCGGGCTACAACATCAATATCCATACCGGCCACACACGACCAAGAAATCACTTTAGAGAAGCATTACATACCCGAGGTGCCGACGGCCTTGTCTCGGCATCGTCTTTCCGGGGGTGGAATAAATTCGGGTATCTAGATTTCATTCCTTCCTCACCTTCCCAAGTCATTTCTTCGTTATTATTCCTTCATGGACTTTTGACTGGGTTACGTCCCTTAGTTCTCATTCTTCAAACTTGTCCGTCTAGAATGGCAATGGTTACTTTTTACATAGGGCAAGGCTCTCACACTGTGGACGTCCCCTTCAGTGCGTATTCGGGAAGGATCCCGAATGCGTTCTACGAAACAACAACACATGATACGGGGTGAATTGTCTTCAATCCCGAAGGCGAACTCATAAACTATTTGGTCTCTCCTTGCGCATAGCTTGTAAGGCCTAACGAATTGGGGATTGAGCCTATCTTCCTTACTAAATCTCATCACACCTTCCATTGGCGATCCTACTAGAATACCCAACTGTTAACTTTGAATTTTCAAATTCCAAACAATCTGATAATCCCTATTCTTGTAAAACATTCATCCGAGCCATATGGACATTGGAGTGATGACTGGTACCATACGTAATTTCAATCCATATCAACTGGTTACCCATATTTTCTTCATGGTTCTAATATACATTCTCATGACATATCTTGAACGTCAGAAAGGTGTGTTCTACTCACCCATTTATCTTAAGGCGGAAAGGTCCTCAAAGCGGGAAGGAATACTGGAGTAGTCTATATTTTCTAGGTTCCTCTGTGCATACATCCTATGCCGGAAATGTTTCATATCACCATCATACATATTTATGTCATCACTTTATCGCGTTCCTTTGAATACTTCATTTTCATTTCAGTCCCTCTCATATGGTAACTCTACTTCCTTCTATCGATAAGATGTTACTAGGTTCTAGATTAAATACTTTTGCCCTTAAGGCTTCCTTGTACCGTTGTTTTCTAATTATTTTGTGATGCTGAGACTTCGTATCCACACAACTAGCCTGCGGTGGCTCCTTCACTTAACTTTCCCCTTAGTCCAATCTACTTCGAAGACCGTCACGCTCAATCCTTCTTTGTTTCTTTATTTCTGAACTTCTCATTACCCTCTTATCTTGAGTTTACATGTAATTTCTCCCTTGGTGTGCTCCTTTTCAATCTCTACTTGGTCATGCACATAACTGACTTGTCATGCTTATTGTCAACTCGTCCTTTCATTTAATCACTTATTAGTGTAATACCCCTTTGAGGTGGTTTCTAGTTCTTTTCACCATATTCCCATCTCTTGACAAGGCCTACTTCTGATCCCATACTCGCTCATCTCTACCTTCCCCCTTAGGGTGTCGGTCCATCATCCTATATTTAGCGTCCCATTAGTTCCCCTCTTTTTTTTTTTTTTTTTGGAAATGCATAGTTTCAGCGAGTCCATAACTAGTCTTAGTTGTGACTATTCGCCGTCGGAATTTATCTGGGTGGTTGCGCACATTTGTGATGAGTCACATATTCTCGTAGACGTACCATTCCTGGATAGGCCTAAATTCCCATCAAATGGATCTTCATGGTTGCTTTACTATATATGTTATATATTTTTCTCCAAGATCACCTTTCTGTCATTCACACACATCACTTATACCGAGCATTAACAACTCCCGTTATATAATCATTCGAGTAAATTTCCGGAGATTTATATATATATATATATATATATATATATATATATATATATATATATATATATATATATATATATATATATATATATATATACACATCTTAAACTATACCACGAGCACAATTGCGGTTACAAGATTAACCAGCTGTCGTGCAAAGAGCTTCAAACACATCTCTCTTGATCCCTTTCCTCGAGGTATCACCAAGGTCAATAAGTCTATCTCATAGGGGCAAAGCCTAGCCTAATAATCCGATTTGTGTTACGTGCATCGGTTTATACATACATACATATATATATATATATATATATATATATATATATATATATATATATATATATATATATATATATATATCAATTTCATTCCATAATTTGATCTCCCAAAACATAAAAGGGCTAACAAAATTCTTCTAACTTGCAACTTTTTCTGGGATGCTTATCTCTTTAATTCGCTTTGGTATGTACGACTTCTTCCTACCCCCAAACACATCATTCTCCCTTCTCATGTGCCTTATTTCATCCTAACCTATTCATCATTCCCTTAGCTTAATACATACTTGCTACATTTATCCCGTATTTACTACTAGCTCTATCCTTGATCCCTCATTGCCGGGCCCTTTTCGTCTCGCCACAATCCTACCCACAATTTTCACAATTTCCCTTAGACTCCCAGAGGAATTTTGGCCGAATTTCCTTTATAAACATAACAATCCCAAACCTGCACGTCCTTTCTAGAATTCCATTATTTTTTTTTCTACATATTATGTCAATCAACTCCCTTCGTAGAGGTATACTTACACATAATTCATGATTCTGGCTATCACTAGGCCACCAACAGGCATAGACATCTCAAATCGTTTGATTTGGCTCCGGTTTCAAGCCAATACGTTCAACAATATAAGGCGCAATATATGACGACGTAGAAACTGAATCAATCGATGCATATACATTATAGGAGAATGCTGATAATATACCTGGGACAATATCAGGGGATGACTCAAGATCCTGTCGCCCAGCTAGCACATAGGTGTAATGCTGGGGTCCACTCGAACTGGGCGTTCCTCTTTGATCTCTATCATAGACTGCTGATATCTGCAGCCTTTGCCTCGAAGGGCGTACCAATGATGAAGAGCCAACTGCTATTCCCGTGGGCTGAACTCTACCTCTGCCACGTCGAAATGGGCACTCGCGCATAAAATGACCTGGCTAAGCACAGGCATAACAAACATCCGAACCCAAGCGGCATGGTCCCGTATGTAGTCTACGGCACTGGGGACATTGTGATGCGGGTGGTCTCATCTGACTGAAGTCACCTCTATACTAGGAATTCAAAACTCTAGAGCCCTGACCTGATCTAAGGTAAGTGGGTCTATCAAATCTGAGTCTAGGAAACTGTAGAGCTACACTTGTTATTGAACGAGTTGGGTACCTACAGAACTACTACCTTGAGGTACCTCTGAACCCACGGTCAAACCTTGAAGATCTGGTCCTCCTCCTGTGACCCCTATCACCAGGATCCACACCCTGCCGCTGAGCTTGAGCGGCTACTAATTGAGTCAGCAAAAGGATGGCCTGTCTCATCTCCTGGCTTAAAGCATCAGGTGGGGGAACTGGGGGTGCTGGAGCTGGAGTGGAGACCCCTTCTTGCTCCCCTAATATAGGCGGAGTGTGAGCAGTACGAGAGGGAGCCTCATTATGGGATTCACCCTCTTAAATATTTACCAGTAACTCCCGTTCAATCCGCCTTTCTACTGCCATCTTGCCCTTCTGGGCGGCTGTTGCTTTTCTCTTCTCAAGCATCGCTGAAAACGTAACACTCGATTAGGAAGAAGGAAATCTATTATACCTCTATCGCACGATCTATGAAGAAGAAAGACGGTCATGGTTCCTAAATGCCCTGCAGCCTCTTGTGTATAAGTGTAGCGCGCTTCACATCGATAAACAGGAATCGACTGGATACGGCTCGTAGAGACACCCTAGGACAGAACTGCTCTGATACCACTTTTGTCACGACCCAGCAAGAGAGCCATGATAGGTACCCGACACTAGCTACCGAGCACCCCTTATCATACTATCTATCACTCAACCTGTGCAATCATAATTCTCAACATACTTGCGGTGAAATGGTCACTAAATATCTTCACAAAACATGCATATGTACATAAGCTCTCGAGGTGTCAAAAGTGATATACCAAAATATATACTAAGGTGATCATGAGACATCTATTACCCACACATATGTATCTACGAGCCTCTAACTAGAATACTGAACATTAGGATGGGACAGGACCCCGCCGTGCCCCAAAATATGTACCCAAAAGAATGTACCGATATGCGGCAACTTCGGAGTAGTGGAGTGCTTCTGCAAAGCTGCTGACAAGGCTCATAAGGATCTGTACCGTCTCCCCGTCTACCTGTGGGCATGACCACAGCGTCCGCAGGAAGGGACGTCAGTACAAGTAATGTACCGAGTATGTAAGGCATGAACGATAATATAATAAGGGATACAAGTGTGAATAATAACAGAATGGAAATATAGAGCATGTCGTAAAATAAAAGAGTAACCTGTACATGTGAGTGCCTCTTAGGGTGGATGCCATGCATGCTTAGCTTTTTTTTTTTTTGAAAAACATTTCTTGTTCATATATTCAGAAAATATGCCGAGGAACGTCGGCCCGATCCATTTAACCACATGTGTCCCGCGTCCGGGATGATAAGTTACGCCAAATGATCGGGTGGTCATGCGTCTATAGCGCCATTCCCTTTTTCCCCATATTCCCCATATACATATACATATATCATATACATATATCATATAAGCAGCGTGCAGGAGAGCCCAAGGAAAATTATGTCTCTATCGGAGTGACGTAAGGTCGGTAACCTCCGATTATATTATGAAATAATCATGGTCGCTTTGTCTCACCTTGAAGGAACAATTATTATAAGGTGAGACTATCAATGAAGAATAACATCAAGAGATAACATAGAATAAGGTCATAAATCTCGGCGTCACTTCATATGCTTTGAAGTCTTTAGAAAATAGAGTCATTTTTAAAGAATAAAATTGAGGGTCAAGGAATAGCTCAATATTCTCATATTCATATTGAATCCACAACTTGAGACTTTCAAACATGAAACCATTCTCATCATAATCATCATAGATTTATTTCATCTTTGACATCATCGTTGTCACTACAAAAACATGTCCGTCGTTGTAGTCATAAAAGCTTACAAAATCATAAACCTTTATTTTGGAAAAGTACCGACATTTTGGAAAACATTTACGGTTATCGTGAAGGAATCATGCCTTGGAATCATAGACTTTTAACTTTTGATAACAAGGAAAATATGGAAACATTTATGAAATCATAACCTAGGGATCATGCCTTTGAAAGAAAGGGACGAGCCTTAACATACCTGCTCGACCTCCTATTGGCTATGTTTATCCGCCCGAGCTCATAAATCTACATTCGAGAGAATTCACACTAATGTTAGTCTCCTTATAACACACTTATCCTAAGTTTCAATTTAAACTATTTTATCTTCTGTTGAAAATCGGGCAGCATCTCCTCTGTTTATGTGCCTAGCCTGAATTCTTAGTTCAACAACCAACAACAACAAAAATAATACCAACATCAATAATATCATTTCCCATCTCAAAGTGTTCCATAAAACAGCCCACACGCTGTTTTTCAACTTCCATAACTAATTAACTCGCTAAACAATCATTAAACCACTCTATCTTCGAAAATCAACCGGTATTAACATAAATAGGAAGAGATCCATACATTGTTCTTACTAAAACAGCAATATCTTCGGTGTTCTCCTAGAATACAAACCAAAAATCCGCCGCAAAATGACACTACAATCACAGTTGCGCGTTATCCGAACCTAAACTACACTCCGCCTCTTAAAATTCCCTTAATTTTTATGCTATGCTCACCCCTCAACTGTTTTCTAGAATTTTCTTGAGCAAATCTGATGAAAAAAGGGGGTTTTACCCTTTATATAAGGTTCAAATTCCGGCCGGGGTCACTGTAGCAGTTACTGTAGCACGCGTTTGTGCTTTGTCAGCCAAACTCGTAACGTCCATAATTCTCTACTACGATGCCCTATCGATGAGCGATTTATTGCGTTGAAAACTAGACTCAACGAAATTCATTTTAGAATTTTGAAACACCTAAAACCTCCTAATATACTAGGAGATATATCCCTCCAAATTTGACTAAAAATCTGCCAACTTTTTTTTTTTTCCAAATTTTTTAATGAATTTATTTTCTTCGATTTGCTTGGTCCTGGAACCTTTGGGCACTTGATTGACACTTGTTAAGAGTATTTATTAACCTTATAAGGGTTTCATGACCTCTCCGAGCTTACTTTAGTTTACTTACAATGCAAACGACGCGAAATTTTTTCTAGGTGTAACAATGACGGGGTCCTGTCCCGTCCATATGTCTAGTACTCAAGTAGAGGCTCGTAGATGCGTATGTGTGGGAAGTATAGTCTCACGATGTCCTTATTGTATGTATAATATTTTGATAGCCGAAGGGCTTATGTATATAAAGATAATTATGTTACAAAGTGAAAAATGGTTTTCCTATGATTTGAGTATAAGATTAATGAATGAACGCTTGATGAGTACGATGGGTAATGGTATGAGCGGTGCTCGGTAGTTAGCCGCGGGTACCTGTCATGGCCCCTAGTCGGGTCGTGACATAATCATTGAAATATCTATATGTAAAACTAGGCCTAAAGTGTTCAGCTATATCCTTGTATACATGTTTGTCTCCCCTTTTGCTGGTACTGGTCTGAGTAGATGATTTTTTTAAAAACTTTATTTGATCATACACTCCTCTTATGTGGAAAACTGAGCCTGTTTGTTTGCATATTTGTGTTAAATCCCAAAACATGAAAAGTCCCCTCTAAGAATTTAAAATGACCCTGATGCTTGATGGGTTGTCCTGCTTAAGCTCTATTTTGCCCCATAAAAATTATGTGTGCATAACTTACCCCATTCTGTTGCCATTGGAATGATTCCTTCCAAATAGCTAATAACTTTGCCACTGTTGTTACACACCAAAAAATTTCGCGTTACTAAGATTGCAGGCGACTTAATGTGAGCTCAAGGAGGAGCAAATATTACAAGTATAAAGGATGGAATTCTACTGTATTAACATGAGGATAGCATGAGTATGATATTTGGAATTCGTACAATATGATTGGAATGATACGTTAAAAGGTATATAGACCTCGTAACCGTAAGCTGAGGTAGGGCCCACATGATGGGGTTTTTATAAAGGACATATGACAAGTTATATGGACAATATATGTGAAGTTAAACACAACTCAAGAAGGACCCTTGAGCCAAATCCAAGTGTAAGCCCTCCAAAAAGATGTTTTTAAGTTATGTTTTCGGGTGATCTGACTTCGGGAGGCCATAACTCCATCATTATTTGGGAATTTGGGAAAACTTCAAAAATGAAAGTTGTATATAATTGAAATACCTTTCCAACCATAGGTTTTGGGCCTTCATGTGACATAGGGATAAAAAGTTATGGACGTTTTAAGGTGGTAAGGTCAAACTGGGCAGTGGGCTCGGCCCAACCCCACTCCAAGTCGGGTCAGCCCCACTTCCCTTGATATTTAAGGAAAATTTTCACCCTTATCTGCCTCATTTTCATACCAAAATATCCAGAATATTTTAGAGAGAGGGAAGAGAGCCCTTAGAGAGAGAAACCAAGTTTTGATCAAGTTTGAGGTCCCGAATTCCGAGGCTCGTGAAGAGTAAAGTGTAGTACAAGTTGTTGCCATCGTTTTAAGCTAAAAGTTGAACTTGGGGGATGTTGGTTTCATGGTGTCTGCTCATATAAGGTATTTTAAAAATGTTAATGATGTTCTTACCATGACTATTGATAGATTTGACAGGTTACAATAGAGAAAATGACGTTGAAAGTTCGGTTATCATTTTTGGATATCAAATAACTTGGGGGCTGTTTTGGTATGATTAAATGGATAGAATTAGTTGGATATTGATATAAAATTATTTTTGATATTGTTGTTGATAAATTGCTTTTCTTGAATTTGGGAGAATAAAGTGTATGAAGATATCGTATACAAAGCGTATACCGGGCTGTTTTGGTGTATATATTTGGGAGTTGATGCTTTGAGTTTAAAGAGGCTTATATGAGATGGTTCTTGTTGTTGGTGGTTGCTGATTGTGTTGCTAAATTGAATTGGAATTAAAGGGAAGCGAAGATTACTGGGAAAATGCTGCCTGAATTTACGGAAGTTATTATGAGCTTAGAGAAGTATATGAACCTTTTTCAAGTTGTCTATGGTTTTCTTTACCTTGATTGTACATTGGCCAGTGTTTGGAAGAATAATTTAAGCTAATCACGTAAGCAACAAGGTATGTAAGGCAAACCTTTCTTCCTTTGGCATGATTCTTGTTGTTATTCGTTCTATATGTACTCTATATGATTCCATTCTTAGACGAGTAAGGTCTAAATGGTTCTTGTGATGGCTTATTGATATTGAACTCCTATTCTGTTCCGAAGGGAACACCCATAAGGTTCCAAGTTGAGTTGTGTATATGGTCTTACTAACGATTTCGAGGAAATGAGTTTTATACTAAAGGAAACATAAAGTTTGAATTTCAAAACCACTCTGAAGGGGGTGCGAGATTTTACTACTTCATTTCATTTACGATTTATGTTTACATTCCATAGTATCATCCCTTTGTATTGACATGATCATTATTCTTTGGGTAGGGAAATAAGATGAAATTGAATAGAATATAAGTAGTAAGAATTTCATAACAATTCTACCCTCAAACCTGGAAGTATGTCCTCCTAAGTCCAGTGAGATAAAAATTTGATAACTTCTTATGAAAGACTAGGGCTAATAACTGGATTGTGATGAGTTGATTAGTGACTTATGATATGAATTGAAATTGATATTTGTAGATTGAGTTTGTGTTGATATGATGGTGATATTGAGCCGGAAGCGGCTGCCCGAAGGGGCCATCATTATTAAGCCTGAAGCGGCTGCCCGAAGGGGCCATCATTATTATGCCGGAAGCGGCCGTCCGAAGGGATTATTGTAATACTAGCCAGAAGCGACTGTCTAAAGGGACCATTCTGTTAACATGTCGGAAGCGGCATGTATGTTGGATTGCATTATTTACTTAAAGATTGTTTTGAGACTTCATGTGCACATTTATGTTTCTTCCAGCGAAGGCTGCAAGTATTGAGTTAGATTGTGATTTCTTCTCTCCTAAGTCAAATTATGATTATGATTTGTTACCACCTTACATACTCGGTACATTGTCCGTCTTGACGTTCTTTTCTCGGGGACGCTCGCGTTCATGCCCGCAGCCCCGCATTATTTTGGCAAGTTAAGTGTATAACTAGGATGCTTGGACGTCACCGGGATTGGAAATTTCTACCTCATTCGGAGCCAATGGCCGAGTCATGTATAGATATGTATGATTATGGGTATGTCAGGGCCCTGTCCTGACTCATAATGTTCAATTTACTTCTTAGAGACTTCTGCAGACAGTGTCTTGTGGTATGTTTGTCGAGATGTCGACAAAGTGATGTAAGTTGAGTCATTTGTGGATTTTAAAAGAGTATGTA
Organism: Lycium ferocissimum; assembly: GCF_029784015.1. Taxonomy (NCBI): domain Eukaryota; kingdom Viridiplantae; phylum Streptophyta; class Magnoliopsida; order Solanales; family Solanaceae; genus Lycium; species Lycium ferocissimum. The sequence continues at coordinate 52,229,603 of NC_081344.1, forward strand.
TTTTAGATGATTTCAATTGGTTTAAAGTACTTATTTGCTTGAAAGTTTTCATAATCATTATAAAGATAATGATTTCTATTGGGAAAAGTTTTATGTTCTTAAAAGTTTTTGAAATGACAGGTTTTGATAAAGCGTATGTCTGAGGGTTCGCTCGACTCCGATGAGAGTCGGGAGCCCGTCATGCCCTACCATTTTTAGGGTGTGATAACTGTCACACCCCAACGGGGAATGGGGGGAGGGGTGTGTGGCAGGCACCCGACACCTGAAGGGCCGAGCGAGCCAACTATGATATCTAAACTCTATAACATGAATCATAGGCCAACAAGACCGCTGAATAACAACTGTAAGAAGTATATCATGGCAACCTGCAAGCAGAAAAGGCCCAACAATACATATATGCATAACTAGGGCCGACAAGTCCACAAACAAGAAAGACAACTAATCAGAAGACCGGCAAGGCCAAACACAACACCTGTACACTGACTGATACTCCGTAAGCCTCTAAGAGCACTAATATGCATTAACTGGTCTGGACAGGGCCCCGATGTACCTATATCCATACTCATATATATATATATATATATATACACATGCATGCATCCTATTTAATGACTCTGACCAGCAACTCCGGAGAATGGAGTGCGAACATGCTTGCTGAACTCTGGTATCCTACTGAGAAAGGTACACCAATCCGTCTACTTGTACCTGTGGGCATGATCACAACGCACAAAATGCGTCAGTACGAAGTATGTACTGAGTATGTAGGGCGGTAAGTGTAAGCATAAAAAATATAAATAACAAGAGGGGAGATATAGAGGCAACCTGAACTCTGAAACAAGCCGCTGAGGGCAATCATAACCACAATGTGAATATAACTGTATGCTCGTAAAAATCATTCCTCACGATGGAAGCTTATAGCATATCGTATCGCATAATAATATATATCCCTCTGTGGGGTGAGCTCATCATCATATCATCATCTCTGCCCAACTGATCAGTGGTATGCACAGCTACGTGCCTGCATGGCCGTATCTTACACGACACGGTAATGAAAGAACTACATCTAGGTGCACATCTACGTTCCTGCCCGACCAACTATAGTGTGGTGCGGTAATGAAAGTAAATACATATGTATAAGTGTAATGCAAGACCGATGTAACGACCCGTTTGGTCATTATAGTCTTTTCGGCATTTTCGCCCTTTCTCGAGCATTGATTAGCTCACTTTTGACCCGAGGGGACTGTTGACACGCTTCCTAAGGCGTCTAGACCGGATTCGGGTAACTTTTGTGAAATATAGGCTTAAAGTGAATAATAGTTGACCCAAAGTTGACTTTTGGGTAAACGAACCTTTTTCAGAATTCCGTCAATTTTGAGAGGTCTGGATGGTCGTTTAGAACTTGTGTGTGTATTTGGTTCAGTTCCTAATACACTCGGATGCATTTTGGGACTTGGGTTGAGAAATTAGAATTAAGGCATCGGGAGTTGACTCGGTCAACAAGACCTCTGTTGCGAATTCCAAGGCTACAGGCGCGTTCGTAGCATATTTTTATGTGTGGCTATGTGTATGGCATGCGAGCAGATAACCTCGGGAATTAGTTGGAAATCGGATCAAATTGCGATACTTGGGAGAGTTTTCTTGTGTCTGGTGCCCGCTTTGGCGGCACCAGCACCGCGGCAGCGGCACCGCTGGAGCGGTAGCCCTGCCGCTAGAGCGGTCAATGGGATTTTGCCATTACCACTGAAGCGGTCGAGTGACGCTGAAGCAGCATCGCTGGGGCGGTCCAAGCGCTGCAAACGGGGGTGACGGGTGTTTTGTAAAATTAATAAAGTGTTAAAAGCCCTTAGACCCTCATTATTTGCCATCTCGATATTTGAGCTTGAGGGAACTATTCTTAGGGATATTTGGAGGAGATTCTTGGAGGTAAATCTTGCTTATTCCTTTACTCTTCCTTAAATCATAATCATCTTATATTTTTCCCTTCCCTTTAATAACCCCTTAGTAATGGAAGTTGGAAGAGGGTTTTTGATTAACACTTTCTCTAGGCTTGGTAATGATAAATTGATGTTGTTTATGTTAGATTTTGATGAATCTAAGCTTATTAATCATATACCTTCCATTCCTAGTGTTGAATTTCGAAATTAGGGTTTATACCCAATTTGAAGGTTTTGCTTGAAATAAGAAATTTGGCTAATCCTTGAGTTAAATCAGCATTTAGTGGTTGGGTTATGATCACCTAGTGCTTAGTTTGATAATTTGCTTCCAAATTTCCCCATTTTGCCCTTGTGAGCCCATTTCCCCAATTTCTAGGGCTAGAATTGACCTAATTTGAATAGTAGCAATATTAGTATCATTCTTCATGATTTCTAATCTAGAATTCGATTATGCTTAGACTGTCATGACCCAGCTAGGGGGCATGACGGGTAACCGGAGCTGACTACCGAGCATCGCTCATTATGCTAATCATTATACCCATCCTAAACATACACAATCTCGAAGGCAACATATACACATATATGCGCCCTCACGGCTGCGAAATGATGTACACTGATGTATCCTTGAGACAACTACTACCTACGCGTCGGTATATACGAGCCTCTACTAGAGTACCGAGACATAGGGACGGGACGGACTCCGTCATGCCCGGATATATATATATATATATATATATATATATATATATATATATATATATATATATATATATATACACACCCACAAAAGAATGTATTAACAAATGGCACCTTCGGAATAGTGGAGTGCTCCTGTGAATCTGCTGAGTAAGCTCCTAAGAATTGGGCCCGCCTACCAGTCTACCTATGAGCATGAACACAGCGTCCAAAAGAAAGGACGTCAGTATGAACAATGTACTGATTATGTAAGGTACGTATAATAATAACATGACGGAGAGATAAGAGAACAGTAAGTAAGGAAACAACTTTAAAATGAATGTCACTTAAGATAGAATAATGCATGCTAACTTACATTATAAGCAACATCATATCGAGTATACATATATAAGTTGCCCGACCATGTAGGTACGGTGTGATCATCAGAAGCCCGCGTCCAGGCCTCCTGCATCCGGGATAACCATCTCATGCCGCCCACTAGTGGTGTTTGCCCATGCCGTCTAGACATGGTGTATATGCCGCCTGCCTTAGCGGTGTCTGCCCGGACGTATAGGCACGATGTAATCTCATTATCATATACTTATCATAAAGCATGTATAGTAACTCAAGGACAAGCAATAACTCTATCGGGGTGACGGAAGGTCGATAACCCACGATTCCATTATGGAGTAGTCATGGTCATCATGCCTTGCCTTGAAGGAACTAGCAATATAAGGTGAGTCTAACAACAATGAATCATTAGCTTCATAAGAATATCATATCATAAGTATTGGAATCTCTAGACTTAGACTCATCATCATCATTGTCATATTCACAACGCATCTCTTATCTCTATTTCAAGAGAGGCTCTTAATAATCATAGACTCGTAGTTTCCGGAATATAAGAGAGTCATGGAAAGATAAAGGAAGTCGTGTTGTAGGAATCATGCCTTAGAGAAGAAGGGACTAGCCTTACTGTCACACCCTGAATCCGATAGGGTGTGATGGGCACCCGACCCTTACCTAGGGCCGAGCGAACCCGCGAGACTTCGTACCGCACATAGTCATACACGGGCCCGCGGGACACGTCAAATGCGAAGAAATTTTTTTTTGAAACACAAACATACTCTTCGTCTTTTTCAAATCAAATAAAATTTGCAACCACAACCAAATCTAT
>NC_081344.1:52233488-52252169 GCF_029784015.1 Lycium ferocissimum
CAATTTTTCCGAATACGCACAAAATGCTAAATATAACACCAACCTTACTCTTAACACTTCATACCATCGAAAGATGAATATACGACTTATGCTTTAAGGCAAAATCAACAAAATCGGAAATTGAAAGTCTTGTCTTTAACTCGTCGCAAACAACTTAAAATATTCCGACATACAAAGTACGGGGTGTAACACTTACATAGCTTTTCGCCTCTCTACCTTTTTTGACTAAACGCTTCCTTCCAAGTTCACTATTCTACCTTCAAAAGAATTCGTACTAAGATTAGATAACCGGAAACATACTTGAAGCTAAGTTAAGACGACTAACGGCTAACAAAAATTGGACAACACTTCCTTTGTTTCTACAACTTCGTCCATGTAATATAACAACTCCCAAACATCAATAACAACATTCATAATATCATAATCAATAACTTCGTCAAGTTCGACATTATCCAATTTCCATAATTCCTTACCAAAATGATTCATGACCATAGCTATGGCATAACACCGTACTCGTTCTCATATAATACTTATTTAACATCATTTGTATCATTTATAACAAGATTTCACTCATAACATCTCAAGAATCATGATTCATGTCAAACTACTATTCAAGAATACCACTATTCTCACATTTGTAACCTGTTTTCTACTTTCTTCCATAATCCAAGTCTTTCAACCATTCAATATTCTTAATAAAATGGAATGATCATAAAACTCACCTTTGATTAGGTAGGAATAGGATTTGGATGAAAAAGCTCCGCTTGGAGAAACCCTAGCTTCGACTCTAAAGAGATTCTTGACTCCTAGCAACCTTAACTAGCATTCTTGCACTTGATTCCACTAATTATAGGTGTTTGATCTTTGATTTACCTTGGGTTTATGTTGGTGAAATGTGTTGAACCTTCTAGAGGTCTTGAGAGAAGTGGAGATGTTGGAAAAATGAAAAATTAGAAGTGGGAACATATATTTGTACTGGGAAAATACTCAGCCCGACGGGAGTTATACGGACCCTTATACGGTCCGTATAATATTATACGGTCCTTATAAGTGATTGTATTTCACCATCAGGGAGATCTCCTTTTCTGTAAGGTTATACAGACCCCTTATACGGACCGTATAAGTGGTCGTATAACTCAATTTTTCTGAAGTTAATCTCGTCGTTTCGTTTGATCTCCAATCCTTATAGAACCTTCTTAGCACTTGTTTAACACTTCATTAACAATCTAAGGAGCGTTGTAACTTTTAATCAAGACATTATTAAATCAACATTAGCTCGGTACATTCCAAAAACTTTCCAAAGCACGGCTTATACTTTGCCTCCCTCAACGAACTTCCTTCTCTTGCCCCAAATGTATTTGGAATCTTAATTAGAATTACCAAGTAACCTTTCTTACTTGTAGGGACATAGCATACATCTCACCCTGCGTTAGTCTATCCACCACACGTCGACGTGAAATTTCCTGTGGTGTAACACTCTTCCCCCCTTTAAAAACATTTGTCCTTGAATGTTAAGTTCTCGGGAATTCTACAGAAATTTCGCCAGAGTTTTCCCTGTAACATGGCGCTACCATCCTGTCACCACAGCTCACAATAACATCGCCCCATAGGGCTACAACACAATAGCAAGAAAATATGTCCACACACGACCAAAAGCATTAAAAGAAAGCATTACATACCTTATGGTAATGGCGTCTCATTTTGAATCTCTTCTGGGGGTGGAAACAATTGCAGGTACTTGGAATTCATGTCTTCTTCCACTTGCCAAGTCATTTTCTCTCGATTATTGTTTCGCCACAAGACCTTAACTGAGGCTATCTCTTTATTTCTAAGTTTCCGCTCTTGTCTATCTAGTATGGCAATGGGTACCTCTTCATAAGCTAACCTTTCCGTAACTTGAACATCATCTACAAGCACGATTCTAGTAGGATCTCCGACACACTTACATAGCATTGATACGTGGAAAACTGGATGGACCGATTCAAGTTCTGGGGGTAAGTCCAGTTCATAAGCTACTTGGCCTATCTTGCAGATAATCTTATAAGGTCCGATGTATCGAGGACTTAATTTTCCCTTCTTACCAAATCTCATCACGCCTTTCATCAGTGATACCTTCAGGAATACCCAATCATCAACTTGGAATTCTAAGTCTCGCCGACGGTTGTCCGCATAAGATTTCTGGTGACTTTGGGCTGTCAATAATTGATCTCGGATAACCTTGATCTTTTCCACCGCTTGTTGAATCAACTCCGAACCTATTAGCTGTACCTCTCCTACTTCAAACCACCCAATTGGGGATCTACACTTTCTTCTATATAGAGCCTCATACGGGGCCATCTGAATACTGGAATGATAGCTATTGTTGTATGCAAACTCAATAAGAGGCAAGTGATCATCCTAGCTACCTCCAAAATCTAGCACACATGCCTGTAACATGTCTTCCAAGGTCTGAATGGTGCGTTCAGCTTGCCCATCAGTTTGTGGATGAAATGCTGTGCTAAGTCTCACTTGGGTACCCAAACCTTCTTAGAAAGACTTTCAGAATTTAGCTATAAATTGATCTCCTCTATCTGTGATAATAGATATTGGGACACCATGAAGTCACATTATCTCCTTAAGATACAGCCTTGCATAATTTTCTGCCGAATATGTGGTTCTGACTGGAAGAAAATGAGCTGATTTCGTGAGTCTGTCAACAATTACCCATATGGAGTCATACTTGCGCCGGGAACGAGGCAAGCCTACAATGAAATCCATGGTTATCACTTCCCATTTCCAGGATGGAATTTCCATGGCTTGTAACAATTCTCTTGGCTTTTGATGCTCAATTTTCACTTGTTGGCAATTTGGACATTGAGCTACAAATTCTACTATGTCTTTCTTCATTCCATCCCACCAATTTACTAGCTTAAGATCATGATACATCTTTGTCGCTCCCAGGTGAATGGAATACTGAGAGTAATGAGCTTCTTCTAGAATCCAACGCCGTAGCCCCACAACAACTGGAACACATAACCTGTGTCGATACCTAAGAACTCTATCTGTAGAAAATTCAAATGGCGACTTCTCTTTCTCAGGAAATGTATCTCTATAGTGACTCAACTAAGGGTCTTCATATTGGCGCTCTCTCACCTCTATATCTAAGGACGAAATAGCTGGGTTGTGAATACCAATTCTTGCATTGCTCGAATCAATTAGACAAAATCCGAGGCTGGCTAGCTGGTGAAGCTCACGGATTAATTCTTTCTTCTCCGGAGGGACCTCATATAGACTACCCGTTGATTTGCGGCTAAGTGCATCAGCTACTATATTCGCCTTTCCGGGGTGGTATAAAATACTCACAACATAATCTTTCGGTAGTTCTAACCACCGCCTCTGCCGAAGATTTAACTCCTTTTGTTTGAAAATATATTGGAGACTCTTGTGATCTGCATAAATATCAACATGTACACCGTACAAGTAATGTCTCCACATTTTTAGAGCATGAATAACCGCGGCCAATTCAAGATCATGGGTCGGATAGTTCTTTTTGTGTTTCCGCAACTGCCGAGAAGCATAGGCAATGACTTTACCGTGCTGCATCAACACACAACCTATCCCAACGCCAGAGGCATCACAATACACAACATAACCATCGGGCCCTTCTGGGAGTGTTAGGACTGGGGCTAAAGTTAATCTGCCTTTTAATTCTTAGAAACTACGTTCACAGGCATCAGTCCATTAAAATCTTACTAATTTATGAGTTAGCTTCGTTAATGGTGCTGCAATAGAAGAGAATCCTTCCACAAATCTTAGATAATAGCCTGCTAATCCCAAGAAGCTATGGACCTCTGTAGGTGTTATGGGCCTTGGCCAAGTCTTCACAAATGTCAATATTTTGAACATCTACTCGAATGCCATCAGCTGAGATGATATGGCCCAGAAAAGTCACATAATTTAGCTAAAACTCGCATTTCAAAAACTTAACATACAACTTGCGAGCTCGAAGAATCCCAAGGACAATACGCAAATGGTCTGCATGTTCCTCTTCTGTCCGAGAGTATACTAGAATATCATCAATGAACACGATCACAAACATATCTAAGAGGGGCCTGAATACATTATTCATCAGATTCATAAATACTGCTGGAGGTTAGTCAACCCAAATGACATTACTCGAAATTCATAGTGGCCATATCTCGTTCTGAAAGTTATTTTGGGAATATCTTCGTCTCTAACTCTTACTTGGTGATACCCCGATCTTAGTTCAATTTTGGAAACCATTTGGCACCCAGTAATTGGTCAAACAAATCATTGATTCTTAGAAGCGGATATTTATTCTTTATCGTTACCTTGTTTAGCTGCCTATAGTCAATGCACATCCGTAGGGAACCATCTTTCTTTCTCACAAATAGGACAGGTGCTCCCCACGGTAATGAACTGGGCCTAATAAATCCTTTCTCAAGCAAATCTTTCAATTGCGCCTTCAGCTCTTTCAACTCTACAGGAGCCATTCGGTAAGGAGGAATAGATATAGGCTTGGTGTCCGGCAATACATCGATAGAAAAATCAATCTCTCTTTCCGAAGGAAGGCCGGGAACTTCATCCAAAAATACATCAGGAAATTCATTTACTACCGGGACGGATTGAAAATTCGGCTGCTTTAATTCAGTGTCATGAACTCGGACTAGATGATAAATATAGCCTTTAGCTATCATCTTCCTTACCTTAAGATAGGAAATAAACCTACCTCTTAGAGACGTTGTATTACCTTTCCATTCAAGTGCGGGTTCTCCCGAGAATTGGAATCGAACTATTTTCATTCTGCAATCAACGTTAGCATAACAAGAGGCCAACCAATCCATGCCCATAATTACATTGAAATCCAGCATTTTCAGCTCAACCAAATCAGCTTTAGTCTGACGACCACATACCACAATCACACAATTTTTATACACTTGTCTGGCTATTACTGGATCACCAATCGGAGTAGATACCTCGAAAGGTTTAATCGGCTCGGGTTTTACCCCAATGCGGCCAAAGAATATAAGGAGTAATATAAGATAGCGTAGAACATGGATCAATCAATGCATAAACGTCATGAGAGAATATGGATAGTATACCTGTAACCACATCTGGAAAGGACTCAAGATTCTGTCATTCGACTAAAGCATAAATACGGGGCTGGGTGCCACCTGAACTAGTTGCTCCCCCTCTGCCCCTATCGTGGCCTGCTGGAGTCTATGGAGTCTGCCCTATCGAGCGCACAGACGAGAAACAACCAGCCGCTGATCCTGTGGGCTAGGCCCCAACTCTACTACACATCGATGGACAATCACGTATCATATGCCCAACCTGACCACAGGCATAGCAAGCATCAGAACCTCGGCGATACTGACTGAAATGTAATTTACCACACTGGCTACATCACGGCACCGATGGTCTCCGCTAGCTAGGATCACCTCCAAACTGAAGACCTGAGACTCTCAAACTCTGACCCGGACCAGAATAAATAGGGCGATCAAATCTTCTGCCCGCAAACCTAAGAGGTGCACTGGTCGCGGACTGGCCCGAATATCTGGAATACTATTGCAGCTGACCCCCTCTATACTCACTACTAGCACCGACAGATCTGGCCCTCTTGCTCTGTCCTCTATCAATATCACGCTCACCCTCTCGTGGTCAAGTATCGCTCTTCTAAATTCTGGGCGTGGGCCTGAATACGGGAGATGTCCATCCCCTCTTGCAATGAAGCTGTCAAGCAATCTTTAAATAAATGTGGCCCTAAGCCACTCACAAATCTATGTACTCTATCTCCCATGTCATCCACCATAGTCGGAGCATATCTAGCCAATGAATTAAAGTGAAGGCTATACTCCCGAGCACTCATATTCCCTTGCTTTAGATTTAGAAACCTGTCAGCTCGGGCCCTTCGAACCTCGAGTGGCAAATAGTGGCGGAAGAAAGCATTTACGAATTTCTGTCAAACTGGGGGAGGTGCATTTTCCTTTCTTGAAGATATCCAGTTATTATACCAAAGAACCGCCACATCACGGAGCCTATAAGATGCCAATTTCATGAATTTAGTATCGGAGGCATGGATGATTCTCAACATCCTCAATATTTCATCTATAAAACCTTGCGCGTCTTCGTCCGGTTTCGACCCGAAAAATTCTGGAAGATTTAAACTCATGATATCACGGGCTCTAGCACTAGTTGCCCTGTCACCTGGACCCGTACTCTGCCGCTGAGCCTGAGTGGCAACTAGCTGTGTCAATAATTGAATAGCTTCGGTCATTTGTTGACCCGAAGCACTCGGTGGAGGAACTGGAGGCATAGGAGCTGGAGTAGAAACACCTTCTGGTTCTTCTATAATAGGTGGAGTGTGAGAGGTATTGGATGGAGCCACATTATGGGATTCACCTTCTTTTACATTCATTGGCGGCTCCTTTTCCATCCGCCTTTCTGTCGTAGCCTTGCCCTTCTGGGCGGCTGTAGCTTTCTTCTTTACCGGCATTACAGAAATCATAACGCACAATCAGGGATAAGAAAATTTTATAACATGGCTCTATCGCACAATCTAATAAGAAGAAGAATGGTCATTTTTCCTAAATGCCCCTCAGCCTCCTGTTTATAAGTGTGGCATGCTTCACACCTATAAATGAGACTCTACTGGACACGGTTCGTAAGTACACCCTAGGACGGAACTGCTCTGATACCACTTTTGTCACGACCGGACTAGGGGGCCATGACGGGTACCCGGAGCTGACTACCGAGCACCGCTCATTATGCTAATCATCATACCCATCCTGAACATACACAATCTCGAAGGTAACACATACACATATATAAGCCCTCACGGCTGCGAAATGATATACACTGATGTATCCTTGAGACAACTACTACCCACGCAGCCGTATCTATGAGCCTCTACAAGAGTACTGAGACATAGGGACGGGACAGGACCCCGTCAGGCCTAAATATATATATATATATATATATACACAAAAGAATGTATCAACAAATAGCACCTCCGGAATAGTGGAGTGCTCCTGTGAATCTGCTGACTAAGCTCCTAAGAATCGGGGCCGCCTCCTTGTCTACCTGTGGACATGAACACAACGTCCAAAAAGAAAAGGACGTCGCATGAACAATGTACTGAGTATGTAAGGCACGTACAATAATAACATGACGGAGAGATAAGAGAACAGTAAGTAAGGAAACAACCTTAAAATGAATGTCACTTAAGACAGAATAATGCATGCTAACTTACATTATAAATAACATCATATCGAGTATACATATATAAGCAACCCGACCATGTAGGTATGGTGTGATCATCATAAGCCCGCATCTGGGGTAACCATCTCATGCGGCCTACTAGTGGTGTCTGCCCATGCCATGTAGACATGGTGTATATGCCGCCCGTCTTAGCAGTGTCTGCCCGGCCATATAGGCATGGTGTAATCTCATTATCATATACTTATCATAAAGCATGCATAGTAACTCAAGGACAAGCAATAACTCTATCGGGGTGACGTAAGGTCGAGAACTCGCGATTCCATTATGGAGTAGTCATGGTCACCATGCCTTACCTTGAAGGAACTAGCATTATAAGGTGAGTCTAACGACAATTAATAACAATAATGAATCATTAGCTTCATAAGAATATCATATCATAAGTTTTGGTATCTCTAGACTTAGACTCATCATCATCATTGTCATATACACAACGCATCTCTTATCTCTATTTCATGAGAGGCTCTTAATAATCATAGACTCGTAGTTTTCGGAATATAAGAGAGTCATGGAAAGACAAAGGAGGTCGTGTTGTAGGAATCATGCCTTAGAGAAGAAGGGACTAGCCTTACATACCTTTTCTCCTATCTAGCTTTGCCGACTAAATGCTTTCTTCCAAGTGCACTATTCTACCTTCAAAAGAATTTGTACTAAGTTTAGATAATCGGAAACATACTTGAAGCTAAGTTAAGACGACTAAGGGCTAACGAAAATTGGACAGCATTTCCTTTGTTTCTACAACTTTCTCCATATAATACAACAACTCCCAAACATCAATAACAACATTCATAATACCATAATCAATAACGTCGTCAAGTTCGACATTATCCAATTTCCAAAATTCCTTACCAAACTGATTCATGACCATAGCTATGGCATAACACTATACTCGTTCTCATATAATACTTATTTAACATCATTTGTATCATTTATAACAAGATTTCACTCATAACATCTCAAGAATCATGATTCATGTCAAACTACTATTCAAGAATACCACCATTCTCACATTTGTAACCCATTTTCTACTTTCTTCCATAATCTAAGTCTTTCAACCATTCAATATTCTTAATAACATGGAATCATCATAAAACTCACCTTTGATTAGGTAGGAATGGGATTTTGATGAAAAAACTCCACTTGGAGAAACCCTAGTTTCAACTCTAAAGAGATTCTTGACTCCTAGCAACCTTAACTAGCATTCTTGCACTTGATTCCACTAATTATAGGTGTTTGATCTTTGATTTACCTTGGGTTTATGTTGGTGAAATGTGTGGAACCTTCTAGAGGTCTTGAGAGAAGTGGAGAGGTTGGAAAAATGAAAAATTAGAAGTGGGAACATATATTTATACTCGGAAAATACTCAGCCCGACGGGAGTTACACGGACCCTTATATGGTCCGTATAATATTATACGGTCCGTATAAGTGACCGTATTTCACCATCAGGGAGATCCCCTTTTCTGTAAGGTTATACGGACCCCTTATACGGAGCGTATAAAGCTATACGGACCGTATAAGTGGTCGTATAACTCCATTTTTCTGAAGTTAATCTCGTCATCTCGTTTGATCTCCAATCCTTATGGAACCTTCTTAGCACTTGTTTAACACTTTATTAACAATCTAAAGAGCGTTATAACTTTTCCTCAAGACATTATTAAATCAACATTATCTCGGTACATTCCAAAACCTTTCCAAAGCACGGCTTATACTTTGCCTTCCTTAACGAACTTCCTTCTCTTGCCCCAAACGTCTTTGGAATCTTAATTAGAATCACCAAGTAACCTTTCTTACTTGTAGGGACATCGCATGCATCTCACCCTGCGTTAGTCTATCCACCACACATTGACATGAAATTTTTCGTGGTGTAATATAGACTACTTTGGTTCTGAGGTTCAGCGGAAAGGCATGGCTAAAGAGTGAGTTATTAGTGTTGCTGTTCGGCCATCCAGGTAGGTTATGGCTTACCTTTGGTTAGACTTCGTATAGCGAAGTACATATTTAGATTATATTGTTGGAGATAGCATGCGAACCTTCGAGTATGAAGTCGGGTTGGATATTACCTTAGGTTGGGCCCTATTATGTGTGATTTGATTATTCAATTGTGCCGGCTTCTTGTCATAAGTCATTGGTAGATATTGGATTATGTTTTATCATCTTGATTATGATGTAGTTGGCATACCCACTGTTGGTATTTGTACTCGGATATATTGTTGGCGTACCCACTGTTGGTACTTGTGATTCGGTTATATTATTGGCATACCCACTGTTGGTATTTGTATTTGCATATATTATTGACGTACCCATTGTTGGTACAAAGATATTGAGCACGATTATTGATGTGATTCATGCATTGCACGCACTCTCATTTTCATGATACACTGTTGAGATATTGATGATACTTGATGAAATACTTGATGAGCTGGGCTCAGTTTTACTTGAGTGACGTGAGAGTCCGATATTCGATGTTCGTCTCGGAATCGTGGATTGAGTGAATTGATATTTGATGAAACTCTTTTACTTGAGTGATGTGAGAGTCTGTTATTTGATGTTCATTCTGAAATTGTGGATTGAGTAAGTGCATGGACTCCGCGGGTCCCCCAAAGTGGTGCCGGTGAGAACCCCCGTGGGCAAAGATTCGGGGTCCCGTCTATTTGTTGGGTAAAAATCCGAAATGGGTGGCACTTAGACTTCGCGAGTCACACTGGGTTGTGCTATTGGGACGTCGATATTTCTGTCCGGCGTACATGTGTACACCCCATTTGCATGGCAATGCACTGCATTCATACCATTATTGCATTGCATTGCATTATGAGTTGATTGAGGTGTTTGGTGTTGTATTGTGATGTTGGATTGGATTAGATTGGATATATTCAAACTCAGCACATTTGGGATTAGATGCTTTACATAGGTGATGACAGATGATTAGAACTGATTACATTGTCTTATACTTTCTAGTTTATTTGCTTATCTGCCTTATCATCTGAATTATATTAACTATGCTTAGTCGGCCGATGATGCCTACCAGTACTGTTGTTTGTACTGACCTACACTTGCTGCATTCTTTTATGAATGCAGAGTATCAGGTCGGATCCACTTCCGTGATGCGTGGCTGATCGTCGCTTCAGCTTTCTCTTGAGTTTCTAGGGTGAGCATGGCCGTCCGCTGCCTTGAAGACTTTCTATCTTTATGTCACATTCTATTCAGAGACATAGACACCTTATGTATTAGTATTCCATATTGTATTATTCCCCTTTAGATGCTCTTGTGTTATTCAGACTAGACCCTGGGGGTGTTTATCGTCATTCTGCATATATATATATATATATATATATATATATATATATATATATATATATATATATATATATATATATATATATATATATATATATAATACAAGAGCGTGTCTAGTAGAGTCTCGGGATCGGTACGATGAGCTTCGTACTTATCTGCGGGAGGCTATAGGACATTTAGGAAATCTCACTTTCTTTCTTCCCATCGTGCTACATTATTCAAATTAGTATCTGGAAAGATCGAATTGGTATCTGACTCTTATCTCTTTTTTTCACGTATGGCGAGGACTCGAGCTACTATGGCCCGAGGGTGTGCGTAGCCTTGTATGGCTGGCACCCGAGGGCGAGCAACAGCCAGAGGGTGCGGCAGAGCGAGAGGCAGCGGGGCTACCCCAGCAAGGGGTAGAGCTCTAGCTGTAGGACAACTCCAAGAGAGATCCTTGTTGTTACACCCCAGAATTTCGGGTGTTGTACGGTGAATAGACTAATACAAGTTAAGGTGTATATGATGCCCCTACAAGTGAGAAGGGATACTTAATGATTCTAATTAAGATTCTAAAGACATTGGAGGCGAGAGAAGAAAGCTCGTTGGAGAAAGTTAAGGTAGAAAGTGCCTTACCCCGTGTACAAATGTACCAGCAGCTATTACGGGTTTATAAGTCGAACAGACAAAATCGACGCATTTTGAACTGATTTAGAAAATTCTGCAGACACCAATTAGTGTCGACGGACCGTCACTGTGCGCCGTCAACATGTTTCTGCAAACTGAAATCTGCAGGCGCAAATCGACGGGCCGTCGACACGTCAACGGGACCGTCGACCCGGCCGTCAAACTGCCTCTCTGAAATTTTCTGGTTCCAGCTATAAATAGACGGCCCTTGTTTATAATTTTCATATTTCACTTTCTTTTCAACTCTTGAAACCTCTAGAATATTCCCCATATCATATTAACACATCTCCAAGAGAAATCAAGGATTGTTTACCAATAATCAAGGGAAATCAAGTGAAAGAAAGTTCACTAGGGTAGATAGAAGCCAAGAACCTACTCGGAAGTGGGAGCATATATTTATACTCGGAAAATACTCAGCTCGACGGGAGTTATACGGGCCCTTATATGGTCCGTATAATATTATACGGTCCGTATAAATGATCGTATTTCACCATCAGGGAGATCCCCTTTTCTGTAAGGTTATACAGACCCCTTATACGGACCGTATAAGTTGTCGTATAACTCCATTTTTTTGAAGTTAATCTCGTTGTCTCGTTTGATCTCCAATCCTTATGGAACCTTCTTAGCACTTGTTTAACACTTGATTAACAATCTAAGGAGCGTTATAACTTTTTCTCAAGACATCATTAAATAAACATTAGCTCGCTACATTGCAAAACCTTTCCAAAGCGCGGCTTATACTTTGCCTCCCTCAACGAACTTCCTTCTCTTGCCCCAAATATCTTTGGAATCTTAATTACAATCACCAAGTAACCTTTCTTACTTGTAGGGACATCGCATGAATCTCACCCTGCGTTAGTCTATCCACCACACGTTGACATGAAATTTCCCGTTGTGTAATATAGACTACTTTGGTTCTGAGGTTCAGCGGAAAGGCATGGCTAAAGAGTAAGTTATTAGTGTTGCTGTTCGTCCATCCAGGTAGGTTATGGCTTACCTTTGGTTAGACTTCGTATAGCGAAGTACATATTTAGATTATATTGTTAGAGATAGCATGCGAACCTTCGAGTATGAAATCGGGTTGGATATTACCTTAGGTTGGGCCCTATTATGTGTTAGGGCTAGCCACCCCGTTATGTGTGATTTGATTGTTCGATTGTGCCGGCTTCTTGTCATAAGTCATTGGTAGATATTGGATTATGTTTTATCATCTTGATTATAATGTAGTTGGTATACCTACTGTTGGTATTTGAACTCAGATATATTGTTGGCGTACCCACTATTGGTACTTGTGATTCGGTTATATTATTGGAATACCCACTGTTAGTATTTGTATTTGCATATATTGTTGACGTACCCATTGTTGGTACTGGTGATATTGAGCACGATTATTGATGTGATTCATGCATTGCACGCACTCTTATTTTCATGATACACTGTTGAGATATTGATGATACTTGATGAAATACTTGATGAGCTGGGCTCAGTTTTACTTGAATGACGTGAGAGTCCGATATTCGATGTTCATCCCGAAATCGTGGATTGAGTGAATTGATATTAGATGAAACTCTTTTACTTGAGTGATGTGAGAGTCCGATGTCTGATGTTCATTCCGAAATTGTGGATTGAGTAAGTGCATGGACTCCGCGGGTCCCCCAAAGTGGTGCCGGTGAGAACCCCCGTGGGCAAAGATTCGGGGTCCTGTCTATCTGGCACTTAGACTTCGCGAGTCACACTGGGTTGTGCTATTGGGACGTCGATATTTCTGTCCGGAGTACATGTGTACACCCCATTTGCATGGCATTGCACTGCATTCATACCATTATTGCATTGCATTGCATTATGACTTGATTGAGGTGTTTGGTGTTGTATTGTGATGTTGGATTGGATTGGATTGGATATATTCAAACCTGGCACATTTGGGATTAAATGCTTTACATAGGTGATGACAGATGATTAGAATTGATTACATTGTCGTATACTTTCTAGTTTATTTGCTTATCTGCCTTATCATCTGAATTATGCTAACTATGCTTAGCTGGCCGATGATGCCTACCAGTACTGTTGTTTGTATGCGACCTGGACTTGTTGCATTATTTTATGAATGCAGAGTATCAGGTCGGAGCCATTTCCCGTGATGCGTGGGCGATCGTCGCCCTTTCTCTTGAGTTTCTAGGGTGAGCATGGCCGTCCGCTGCCTTGAAGACTTTCTATCTTTATGTCCCATTCTATTCAAAGACATAGACACTTTATGTATTAGTATTCTAGATTGTATTATTCCCCTTTAGATGCTTTTGTGTTATTCAGACTAGACCCTAGGGGTGTTTATCGTCATTCTGCACTTTTCTACTACTTATATATATAAATATATATATCGTGAGACTTACATATTTATTCTATTTCGTTACTTAATTTCATTCTTTTATGTATTATTCATTGTTGGGTTGAGGGTTCGCTTACTAAGGTAGGAAGGTAAGTGCCCGCACGACTTAGGCAAAATAGGTCGTGACAAGTTGGTATCAGAGCCCTTGGTTACCCTGTTTTTAATACAAGAGCGTGTCTAGTAGAGTCTCGGGATCGGTACGATGAGCTTCGTACTTATATGCGGGAGGCTGTACGACATTTAGAAAATCTCACTTTCTTTCTTCCCGTCGTGCTACGTTATTCAAATTGGTATCTGGAAAGATCGAATTGGTATCTGACTCTTATCTCTTCTCTCACAGATTGTGAGGACTCGAGCTACTATGGCCCGAGGGCAGGTACCAGAGCCTGCAGCTACGGCTGGCACCCGAGGGCGAGCAACAACCAGAGGGTGCAGCAGAGAGAGAGGCGGCGGGGCTGCCCCAGCAAGGGGTAGAGCTCTAGCTGTAGGACAACTCCAAGAGAGACCCTTGTTGTTACACCCCAGAATTTCGAGTGTTGTACGGTGAATAGACTAATGCAAGTTAAGGTGTATATGATGCCCCTACAAGTGAGAAGGGATACTTAATGATTCTAATTAAGATTCCAAAGACATTGGAGGCGAGAGAAGAAAGGTCGTTGGAGAAAGTAAAGGTAGAAAGTGCCTTACCCCGTGTATAAATGTATCAGCAGGTATTCCTGGTAATTTACGGGGTTATAAGTCAAATGGACAGAATCGACGCAATTTGAACTGATTCAGGAAATTCTGCAGACACCAATTAGTGTCGACGGGTCGTCGACATATCGACGGACCGTCACTGTGCACCGTCAACATATTTCTGCAAACTGAAATCTGCAGGCACAAATCGACGGACCGTCGACAAGTCGATGGGACCGTCGACCTGGCCGTCAAACCGCCTCTCTGAAATTTTCTGGTTCCAGCTATAAATAGACGGCCCTTGTTCATAATTTTCAAATTTCACTTTCTCTTCAACTCTTGAAACCTCTAGAATATTCCCCATATCATATTAACATATATCCAAGAGAAATCAAGGATTGTTATCCAATAATCAAGGGAAATCAAGTGAAAGAATGTTCACTAGGGTTGATAGAAGCCAAGAACCTCTTGGGTAGTGAAGTTGAGCTTTTCTCCAAGTGGAGTATTTTCGTCTAAAGACCATTCCTATATGATCAAAGGTGAGTTTCTCATTTAATTCATGTTACTAAGAATATTGAGTAGTTGAAAGACTTGGATTATGGAAGAAAGTAGAGTATGAAGTTCAAATATGAAAATAGTGGTATTCTTGAACATTAACTTGACTTGAATTATAGTTCTTGACATGTTATGAGTACAATCTTGTGGTGAATAATACAAATGATGTTAAAGGAGTATTATATGAGAATATATATGGTATTATGTCATAGTTTTGGTTATGGATGACATTGGAAGGGCATTGTAAGGATTGAATAATGTTTAACTTGAAAAAGTTTATTGATTATGGTATCTTGGGTGTTGTGAATGATGTTTGGGAGTCGTTCATTACATGAAGAAAGTTGTAGAAACAAAGGAAATGCTGCCCAAATTTTCATTAGCTCTTAGTCGCTTAGCTTTAACTTAGGCATGTTTTCAATGGCCTAACCATGGTACGACTTCTCTTGAATGTAGAATTGCACGCTTGGAAGGAAACCATTTAGTCGATAGAGTTAAATAGACATAAAGGTATGTAAGGCTAATCCCCTTCTTTCCAAGGCATGACTCCTATATTATGATTGCTTCTCTATATTTCCATGACCTTCTTACATCCCAAAAGATGAAAGTTAAAGATTCTTAAGAGCTTCTCATGAGATAGAGCTAAGAGATGTGTTATGAAAATGATAATGATAATGATGAATCTATGTCCAGAAATTTTAAAGCTTATGATATGATGCTATTATGATGTTAATGATCTTTACATGATTCCTTGATGCTATTCATTGTTAATAGTCTCGCGCCTTATAATAGTTCCTTCAAGGTGAGACATGACTATCATGATGTTCCGCGTAATGTAATCGGAGGTTACTAACCTTACGCTCACTCCGATAACAGTTACGGCTTTTTTACTTGAGTTCTTATGCATGCTTCAGGTTAAGTATATGATGATAATTACACCGTGCCTAGATGGTCGGGCAGCACCGCTAAGGCGGGCGGCTTATAGATAATGATGATTACACCGTGCCTAGATGGCCCGGCAGCAACGCTAAGACGGGCGGCATATGGATGATGACAACACCACTAGGGGGCGGCATGAGATGATTCCCCCGGACACGGGAGGCCCGGATGCGGGCTAATGCTGTTATTGATTCAGACAGTTATGTATGTATGTGTTATTTGTTTTAAAGGTAAAAGTGAGAATACATGATCCCGCCTCAAGAGGCAAGCAGTTACAGTTATCCTTTCTTCTTATGCAGTTACAGTGATCCTTTCTTCTCATGCTTGCTATACTTCCTTATTATGTTATCATATATGCCTTACATACTCAGTACATTGTTGTACTGACGTCCTTTCTTTTATAGATTCTATGTTCATGCCCACGGGTAGACAGGGAGACGGCCCGGACACCTAAGAGCCTTACCAGCAGCTGTACAGGAGCACTCCACTACTCCGGAGTCACCGCTCATTGGTATATTTTTTTGTGTACACATTTGGCGCATGGCGGGGTCCTGTCCCGTCCTTATGATCTCAGTATTTTAGTAGAGGCTCGTAGATACATAAGTGTGGGTAGTAGGTGCTATGTGATCTTATTAGTGTATATTATGTATATCATTCTTGTAGCCTTGTGGTCCTATGCGTATTTATATGTATAATTTGGGAGATGTTGGTGATCATTTCATAGTAAGTTTACTTTGAGAGATTAGTTTGTTTGGAATGATTATGAAGGCTAGAGTGATATGCGGTGCTCGGTAGTAAGCTCCGGGAACCCGTCATGGCCCCGTAGTCGGGACGTGACAAAAGTGGTATCAGAGCAGTTCTGTCCTAGGGTGTGTCTACGAGCAGTGTCCATTTTACGGGTGTGAAGCGCGCCACACTTATAAACAAGAGGAATGATGACCGTCTTTCTTCTTCATAGATCGTGCGATAGAGCTATATTATAAGAATTCCCTTTTCCCTAACCGTGCATTATGTTTTCAGCAAAGTTGATGAAAGGAAAAGCTATAGCAACCCAGAAGGGCAAGATAGTGGTCGAAGATAGGATGGATAGGGAGGAGGGCGAGCCCCAGAGTAAGGCCCTGTTTCGGTTCTCTCATATTTTTCGCACTTTAGAGGAGCAAAGGGGAGTCTTAACCTTAGCTCCAGCATCCCCAGTTCCTCCACCAGATACCTCAAGCTAGGAGATATGGCAGGCCATCCTTTTGCTGACCCAGTTAGTAGCCGCTCAAGCTCAGTGGCAGGGTGTGGGCCATGGTAACAGGAGTTGGAGGAAGAGAGTCAGGTCTTTAGGGTCTGACCATGAGTTTAGGGGCGCTCCGAGGCAGCAATTCTCTAGGCACTCAGCTCGTTCAACAGCTAGTACGCTACCACAGTTTTCTGGACCCAGGGTTGATAAGGAAAGTAATAGGATGGTAAAAGTATCGAGAATCATGAGCTTTAATAGCTTTAGAGATAGAATCATTTGAAGGACATTATAGAGCTCATGAAAGGATATATATAGCCAAGGAACCATGCCTTATTGAAAGAAGGGTTAGCCTTACATACCTATTACTATAACGAAACGATGATAGTAATAATGTTGACGATGCTTATGGGCTATTAGGTAAACGTGTCCAAGTATGTATGACTACTATATAACACCGAGCTTATGTGGCCGGGTATGATATCTATTACGCGCATACCACTGCAGTTGGTACGGATAACATTGAGCCTTGGTAGGGCCATGTATGTATTATCACTGAGCCTTGTCATGTCCTAGTATGTGAAACACCAAACCTTTATGGTCGGGTATGCTATAAATATGAATACGGATATGAATACGGATACGAATACGGATACGGATATGGATATAGGTATATGTGTATATGTATGTACACGAGCACGCCATAGAAACGGAAGGTCCCTATGAAAGACAAGTAAGTGATTATGGATAGCCACCACTATCTCCATTCTCCCATATCTTATGCTATTTCTTATGCTAATCCTTATGTTGTTTCTTATGCTCTTTTACTATGATGTTGATTATGCCGTACATACTCGGACATTATTTGTCTGATGTCCTTTTATTTGTGGACGCTGTGCATGCACACGGTGGCCAGGGAGACAAACTTGATCCATAGCTTTTCTTACTCGGGGACTACGCCGGACTCCATTTCATGGGAGCTACAATTTTTGGTATTATTCTTTGTCACGACTCATCTCCGTGGGGTCATGACTCGTGCCCGAGTTGGACACTCACACACACACACACACACACATAAGCGTAATAGCAAAATAAACGTATATAATAGTTAAGGATATTATCGGGACGCACGGAAGCGAGTATGACGCACGAAGGCCGATCGGGCCGTCATAAAGTATACATACAATCCCCAACGTACCAACTTACAAACATATACGGAACCCACTATACATGTCTACGGAACCTCTGCACCAGGCCCGAAAACATAAATGTTATGACGGGACGGGGCCCCGTCGTGCCTTCGAACCGAATGTACATACATATCGGAAAAAGTGCATGCAAAATGTGAAAGCTCACGAACAAAGGAGCGCTGTAGTGGCTGATAGATGACCTAAGCGGGCGGATGCGCAGCGCGTATACGCCCTTTGTGGGCATGAAACACGGCCAGAAGAAAGGGGTCGTGCGGATAATGTGCGAATATGTAAACGGTCTGATGACAAACAAAATCAAAATCGGAACGAGGAATGTACGGAGAGTGAATAGGATGCGTAAATAATCAAAATACATATCGAAATCATAAACAGTATGAAACTTCCAAAATCGGCCCGTTAGGGACTCGGGGGTCGGGTGGCCCCGACGCTGGCGCCCAAGCTTGAAACATAACATAAC
>NC_081344.1:52252269-52280340 GCF_029784015.1 Lycium ferocissimum
TGGGGTAGTATGGTCCCAGCACCTTTATTTAAATGGAAGCCCGTGTATATTGTTATTATTTTGATAGCCCAAAGGGCCTACGTATATATAAGTAAATATGTTCTATACGAAAGTCGTTTTCTATGATTATACATGATGAGAGAAATGAATAAAGACAGGTTAAGCAATAGAATAAGGGGTGCTCGGTGGTCAGCCTCGTGTACCCGTCGCGGCCCGTAGGTCGGGTCGTGACATGAAATAGCGAGAAAATCATAATTCTATGATTGCCACGTTGTTCCTTGCGTTAGAGTTGGTTGATTAGCTCTTAAGTTTGGTTAGGATTGATGAAGGAATGTTTAAGGGAGTATAATAGGTTTTTGCTAGTCTTTGGAGCTGAATAAATGGGGAAAAGATAGGTCAAGGGTCATATATATACAAGTCTAAGCCACCGACCATACTCACTGTTCCCGCGACAGTTTGCATCGTTGGACGAAAATGTGGATATCTCTCTACTCAGATGTCTTATCGATGAACGGTAAAATGTTTTGGAAACTAGACTCGTAGAAATTGAATTTGATAGGTGGATCACCCCGTAAATCCAAGTATATTGAGAGAAAAGCTCCGCAACATCTGGCTCAAATTTCAGTGAAATTTACAAACTTAACTTGCGATGCCCTTTGTCGACTTTCGTATTACAACTCGTTTGACTTCCAAACTTAACAAGAGACCATTATACCATTCAAATAATTCATATAATTACTTGATTAGCATGTGAAGCACTCCTAATCTCACCCAAAAGTACAACTTATCGTATTCCCAATTTGCCGACTGTTGACGAAACTCATGCTTCTTTGATTCATTCACCCTCCAAACCTTCCGCCACTTACTAATATTATTTATAGACTCTTATAAACCATTTATATTAATAAGCTCAATCCATTTTAACCTCAAGATAATTTCTTTTAAACTTGCGTCGACTAATTCATGATGTGACTTTAACGTGCGAAAATCCGGGGTGTAACAACCACTATGTCCCGCCTGTTTGCATGACTCATTATGTTTGCCTTAATCATTTGAGCATTAAAGTATGACTACTTTTCATGTTCATAGTACTATCATGAGTGTGTGAACAATGCATATTAGTTTGAACAAAGGGGCTCCCCCATTTTCTGAGACTGAACTAGGACAATTTGAAGCATGTTGTAGGTTCAGTATGAGGCACTCTTTGTCAAAAATTGCTTATGTGATTAAAATGGTTAGACCAAGGAACATTAATTTAGTTTTCATGATCCTCTTTCCTTTTTCCCATTTTGTGGCAGTTCTCTTGTGTAAAGCATGTTGAGTCTTGGTTAAAGTGGTGACTATTTGAAACTGATTTTCTAAGGATGCTTTGCTGAGTAATATGCTCTTTATGTTCCCTGTCCCTCCACTCCCTCTGTTTTTAATGCCATATGTTTACCATGAAAGGATTGTCAGGCATGAATATGAACCCTCTCTTCTCTAAACTTGAAACCATATTGACTGTATGTTGCCCAGTTCTAAATATGCTCACTCTAAGTCTTAAGTTAGCATGACCCTAAGTGTTTTCTCTTCTCAGCCTCTTCTACCCTTCTATGCTTCACTGTTTTATCTCATGTTAGGAGGTTGATATATGAGTCATCTTGATGGTAGTAGAAAGAATTTGCCCTGTGCTTGCTTTGTCCAATTGGAATCAAGAATTTGCACATCTATGCATTGAGTGTTGGCACAACATGTATAGGCATCACTAGGAAGCAAAATGCACAAAACATGAGTTATATATAGCTTGACATATGCTTAGCCCGCATTGCTTCATAGTTGGTTATCATCCTTAGACTTGCACTATGTTGATATTTACATATATACGTGAAATATACAAGATATGCACAGCCTGTATACGCTTAGGTATTTATAGGATGGTATATTTTGTATATCATCAAGGAAAGTTCATTATTGCACGTTGTATTGCTTTATAACTGAACTGGGCTTGCCCACCCTTTAGCCGATTGCATGTTATTTTCAATATTGGGCCTTTCCCCTTTGCGTATCATACGATTTGAGCCTGTCTGCGTTTCCTCTTTATTTTATTCACTTGGACCTGTGTCCTTTTTATTTGCTTAATGAGCATACTTGCTGTGTATACACTTGCGTACATGATTTATGTGTATTACATACTTAAGTTTTATTTTAATTGGTGATTAAGTTTTGATACTCTCTAACCGTAATTTTCTTTTCCCCCCTTTGTAAATGCATGGGACTTCATCACGAGTCACTCGGGCCATCTTTTCATTTAAAACCTGATGGGCCTACGGCCCAACCCCCTTTATTCAATCGAGTCTGTTTGAAGACAAATGTTGAAGGCCCAACCATGGGTGAAAATAGTAACTTGTCGGCTTAGATAGGCCCACTAGCCTAACTCTTCTCTTTTTCTTTATATGCATATCCATGTATTTGTTGTATAATAGTTGAATATATAAACAACACTTGTAATGTTATTGAAACCCAAATGCATTAGGACTTAGGAAAATTTGCGTAGTTGATAAACATTTTCTCAAAATGATTTTAAGTTAAACACGACTTACGTTGATTATTGCATATAAACTGGAAAAGCTGAACTTTTTTTTTTTACAAGAATATTTCTAGTGTTAAATGGTTAAATCATTGATATGTATATAAAAAAATAATTGAAATCAATCGGGTTGAACCGTTTCGAGCCCAAAGGCTTCGGAACTGAATGAATAAAACAGACCATTTTTTCTGGATATTAATTTGGACTTGAAAAACGTTTTAAACTTCATCCACAATGTGGACTAATTTTGGGACACTTGGGATAAAGGCAGATTTTTTCAGGAAATATAAGTGTGAAAAATGGGCTTTCCAAAACCTGTTTTAGACTTAACGTTATTTTCAAAACCCTTTTTGGGCCAAAGGCCCAAACCTTAAGGACAAAAGAAAAAGAAAATACATTTGGGCTAGAGTTTGAGATAAGTTGGCTTTGGTATGGATATGGTTGTTCAAATGAGCTCAAATGGACTAGAACAAAATAAATGAGTTTATTTTCTCTATTTATACTTATACGAACCTATGCTATTTTTACAAAGGAGATATATTCCGTTTGTTTCCCTATATATATACAAAACTTATAAAGACTAAATCATTACATTAGGACCAAATTAGTAGGAACTCTACTTAAGAGAAGATCTTAAGTGTGTTTTGATCTGTAAATGAAATGACTTCAACCCTTATGAACATTTTCTAAAAACCAACTTTTTTTCCTTAAAGATTTTTGCCAAAAAATGGAGTTATGATATTGATATGACAGTTTTGCATGAAAGAAAACATTTTAGCAAGTAGTCATAGTTAATCACACATTGAAGCTCGTAGGTCAACCGTACTCTACGGATCCTTAATACTAGGGTGCTTAAAACCTTCCCTAGGGGATCACCAGAACCCTTACCTCGAACTCTGGTTTTAAAGGATTTTTCTCTTGTTTGAATAAGCCCTATAACTCAGTTTTCCTAATTTTCTTTATAAAATTAGGTGGCGAAATAACAAAATCCGAATAGAGTCCGCAACTTCTTAGTAGCTTTTATACACCCGCGTAAAAGTGAACCGTAATAGATACAATCATGCAACTAACTGTTTGCCACCTTCTTTTTATGATGAACAATGTGAAATAGTTGCTTATTTTATAGAAGTGTTTGGTTCCTTCCTGTAAATGGATTCATGCAAAAAGTCTCATCCAAATCAAACTTTAGATTATTCCATCATTTTGTATAGTCAATTTGTTAATGTTTCTTGGACTCCATCCAAAAAAGAATATATATATATATATATATATGACCATTTTATTCAATGTAAAATTATTTTTAAAGGGTAAAAGGCGTGAACGACATTTCGATAAGGGGCTTCGTGCATTTTTTTAATCTCAATTTTTTAATCATTTCTCTTAGTTCACTCTATTTACTAAATAAAATAATAAATGTTCAATATATCCTTTATAACAAAGACTCACTAGACATATTAGTTTCAATCTATATATAGTGCGTTATATTAAATAGAATACTCTTTTCGGTCCATATTAAGTGGTGGCTTTACCTTTTTGTTTTGGTCCAAAATAAATGGTGTTTCACATAATCAAGAAGGTATTAATTATTATTTTTTTCAAACTCCTATTTAGATAAGTGTATTTTTTGGTAATCAAGAAACTATATTAAATAGGTATTATTTAATTAATGGTAAGTTGAGTAGATTCCTTAAGGGGTGTGCCCAATCTAAAAGCATCACTTAATATGAACCTGTGAATTAAGAGGCATAAGGATTAATTATCAGTTCAATTGTGAGGG
Organism: Lycium ferocissimum; assembly: GCF_029784015.1. Lineage (NCBI taxonomy): Eukaryota > Viridiplantae > Streptophyta > Magnoliopsida > Solanales > Solanaceae > Lycium > Lycium ferocissimum. The sequence goes on from NC_081344.1 coordinate 52,256,613, forward strand.
ATTAATACACACTAAATGTTATTGTAATTAGAAGTTAAGCAAACAAAAACACTGTTAGGAATATAGTGATTAATTAGAGAAAATTGTTAGGGAGTTGAAATAACCTATGATAGCAAATGCCTACCTAAACAACCACATTAGGAAAAACAAAATACAACTAAAAGTTTAGGTAAGCACGTGCTTACCAATTAATCAAGCCAATAGTTACACATGCACAATCTATTAAAATCACGTCTGAGGAGGGGGTCTTATAGGGAGTTTTAAAATTACGTCTGAGGGAGAGGGTCTTATAGAAAATATCATATTTGGAGAGCAACGCAGCTGCTAATTGTTGCTTCAGTTCGTCCAATTGTTGTGTGATTTAAGAGGGTCGTTGGGGAGAAGAAACAAGCGTTGTTGGCCTAGCTTTGCACGAAACAGGGGCGGCTCAATGGGATTATGGCCTAAAGCCAAATTTTAATAAGAGGTCTCAAGTATATTTTAATAAAAAACTAGCTTCTGTGTGGATCACACGTGCATCTCGTGTGCTGCACATACATCTCGTGCATCACATGGGCATCTCATGTCCCGTACGTATGCCAAGATCCAGCTGCTTGACTTGGTCTATGAGTACACATGATGTCATCTGGCAAGCCACAGAGGGGACACGGGAACTAAACTGGTTGGCTCTTATTGAAGTGTAGTTGGGATAGCTGTCGGGCTCGAGTATCTCCATAAAAATTAAACTCAATGTATAGTTCACGGAGATCTAAAATCAGAAAATATCCTTCTTGATTATGACTGTAAGGCCAGGCAACAGAAAACTCTCACTGACTGTAAGACCAGACAATAGTATATCTCACTGACCAAGTGGTCAGGCAAAAGAAAACATATGTGTATAATGTTGTATATCGTGTATATAGTAGAATGTATGAAGGTGCGTATGTAACTCTCTACCTCTATTCAACATCATGAAATGACATAAAGTGGATGAGAACTCCTTTCAATAAGATAGGATGGAAGTATACAAAAAATGTAACACATATTTAGACAGGAGCTCTACAATATGTGTTTCTCATATAAGATTCACCCAACTCTTACTTACTACGAATTCATGCCAATGAAAGAAAAGGGATAGCCATTACATACCTTTATCGTTTATTTTACGACTCAATGTACTCTGCCCATAGCCCTTTAATCTAAAATATTGACAATGGGGCTAAGTTTAAACCATGGAAAGACTTAAAACACACTATTAAGCTAGTAGCTCATTTCTAGAAAATTGGGCAACACTTTCCCTATATCTTTCACTTCCTTCCAATTCAAACCAACACAAAAATCAACAAGAACAACATCAAAAGACAACATATCCAAGTTATTACATCACTTTATAGCCATAAAATACCTCATGAACAACCTCAAGACAGTTCAGCAACCAACAACATCACAACTACGATTTCCAACCTTTATTTCACGCGTTTTCAGCCGTACAAGTTAGCGACGACTTCTATATAGCTAAAATATATGAAGGAGAAGTATAATCTTACCTTATTTCACTTATAACAAGCCCCAACATGACCTGGAACCACTCCAAAATCAGCAACCACAATAAGAACAATAAGCTTACTAGCACCACGGGATTCCCGGCGTTTGATTTGCGTTGTTTTCTTTGGATTTCACTCTTGGATGGTTAGGGATCTCTTAGAGATAACCTGCGGTGTATTTGGGAACTAATTTGGGAGATAAATAATAAAGTGATAAGGCTGAAAAGCTTAAATAGCCTTACAAGGTCGGCCACCGCCTCGTGTGGGTCCCAACGGAGCTGCCTGCACTGTCTCGTAAAAACATGAATATCTCTCTACTCTGACATTGTATTGATGAACAGTTTAATGTATTAGAAACTATACTCATAGATCTTCAATTTGGTGGGTGGATCACCCCGTAACTTTAAGTATATTGGGAGAAAAGCTCAGTGACATTAGACCCAAATTTCAACGAATTTATGAACGTAACTTGCGATGACCTTTGTCAACTTTTCTTCTACAACTTGCTTGACTTCAAGGCTTATCATATGAATAATTTATGATTCAAAATACTTCATAACAAGATCTTCTTATCATATTAAGCACTCTCATTCTTACCCCGAAAGTATGGGCTATTACAAACTACTTTCCTTTGGCGAACTTTGTCGAAAAGTATTTTCTTTTATTCGTTTAACCCCGAACTCTTACGAAACTTACCTAACACTTGTTTAACCTCATTATCATCTGAATAGGGGATATTAGCCTCACCAGACTTTCGTTACTTTACTTAAGACGCATACTAGCGCAAAAAGAAAAAGAATACGGGGTGTAACATCCTTCGCCCCTTAGGAACATTCTTCCTCGAATGTAGAGGGGTATAGGAGAGAAACTAACTCTTACGGGTCTTATGAAAATTTTGACAAAGTCTCCTCTATATACTAGACTATATCCAACCTATCACACAGCCAAAAACCATAATGTATATGCCACACAGGGCCACAATCAATCCACAACATCTTCTTGCTCCACACAGCCATCAATTTTAATAAAAACATCACAAAGTTGTATCTGATTTATGCTGCAACCTTTTCAACTAGAATATCCTCTAATCATAAAACATTTTCGTAATACAGGTACATGAAAGACTGGATGCATAGACTCCAATTTTGGAGGCAACTCTAACTTGTAGGCTACTTGGCATATTCCTCGAACAATTCTGTGTGGCCTAATGTACCTTTGGGCTAAGCTTTACTTTCTTACTAAATGTCATTACGCCTTTTGTTGGCGACATTCTCAGGAAGACCCAATCATTTACCCAAACTCTAGATCTCGGCGTCGCACATCCATAAGTGATTTCTGGCGACTTTGGATGGTTTTTTCTATAACATAGTGGACCAAAACAGCTCTAGGTGACTTCGATCTTCCCGTGCCGAATCAATCGATAGGAGATCTGCATTCCCGATCATACAAGGCCTCATAAGGAGCCATCTTGATACTGGAATGATAACTGCTAATATATGCAAACTCATTGAGGGGTAAATGATAATCCTAGTTCTCTTTGAAATCTAGTATACATGCCTGTAGCATATTCCCGAGTGGCTAAATCGTACACTCGGCATGGCTATCTATCTGGGGTAAAAACTGCACCAGGGTCCTCTTATATTCCCAAACCTCTTTAGAAGGATCTCCAGACGTTTACTATAAACAGAGCTCCTCTATCTGAAATAATAGACTTTAGAATGTCATGAAGTCGCACGGTCTCATTAATATACAACTTTGCATAATCCTCGGCCGTGTGAATGGCTTTGTCGGGCAAGAAATGGGTCAACTTTATAACTCTGTCGACCATCACTCATATGGAGTCATATTTCTGATAAGAGTGGGGAGACTCCATAATGAAATTCATATTAATAGTCTTTCATTTCAAGTCCAAATCTCTATACTTTGTACTAGCCCTCTAAGCCTCTGATGCTCTATCTTTACTTACTGACAATTGGGACACTGTACCACAAACTCGGCAATATCCTTCTTCATATCATTCCAACAATATATATATATATATATATATATATCATGGTACATCTTCGTCGAACTAGGATGAATAGAATAGTGGGACTAATGTACCTTCATTACAATCTTGCCCCAACGCCCAACTATATCGGGGGCATACATTCAACTTCTACATCGAAGAACTCCATTCCCCTTTAGCTCAAGCATTGGCTTCTCTTGCCATGGAGTTTTTTCTTTCAATATCGCTGACTCGGGGTCCTTCTATTGTTGTTACTTTACCTCTGTTGCAAGAGACGATTTTCTTACATTCTGAATCATAGCTCTACCATCATCAAAATCTATTAATCGAACTCCCAAGCTTGATAACTGATTGAGATCTTTGGCTAACTTACTCTCTTCTCGGCTTCCAGGTAAGCCAAGCTACCCATAGATCTCATCTTATGTTGCCCTGAAGGTTGTCATCTTATTATATGAACTTCCTTTGTAATCTATATTAGGACAAAATATGCATACTGCTACTCTTTCACTTTTAGCACTAAGGGTAATACCACTAGGTTCTGAATGGTAACTTTGTCGTTATCTTAGTTCAATGCTCTTTTACCACTTTCATGGGGATACTCTTCCGTAGTAGTTTAGCTTTTGAGTCGTTTCCTTCTCGAGGAGGACCATACTCAACTATATCATCTTGGCTCATCTTTACTTACTTCTTAATCCCAAGGACTGTTACTCTCTTTAAGAGGACTCGTGTATCTCTGTACTATCGTGACTCGTCCTAGAGGACGCTTTTACTATTAACAGGGAAAATTCATCCCAAATTCAGCTACTTCAGCTTGGAGATATACTGGAGGTTCCTTTTTACGGTTCGCATTTTCGCGGGCAGGGTTAGCGCTCGAAAATATACTTCGAACTCGTTATTGCTCTTTCAGACTTTGTTTTGAAAAAGTCTCCACCTCATTTTTAGGAAATTAGGAAAACCAGTTTTGAAGGGTTTATTCATACACCGTGAAAAATCCTTCTTAATCCAAAGTTCTATGTAAGAGTTCTGATGATCCCCTAGGGAAGGTATTAGGCACCCTAGTATTGAGAATCCGTACTATACGGTTGACCTTCGAATTCCAATGTGTGAGTATTTGCATGAACTATTTATTTGGTGTTTATTTCCCGTAAAAACCTTCTCATTTTGTGTCACGACCCAACCCCGTAGACCGCGACTAGTGCCCGAAATGGGCACCCGTACACACCCATTAACCAGAATTAGCATACGAATAACTTATACAGTATACAAATAGCATATACGTACAGAAAAGTGAAACGTCGCCCCAAAGTTGTCACAAATATACATATACATATCGCTGCCATAACTCCCAGCAGATAATATCACATATAAGCCGGTAAGGCTATCATAGTGTAGGGGGACGTCCAAAACACAAATCACACAGACACGACTGAGCAGTGACTACCCATACCCACACATATATGTCTACAGACCTCTAAGAGTCATAACAAAATCATATGACGGGACAGGGCCCCGCCATACCCATGAATAGACCTATACATACATATATAATAACAGAATCTGAATCAAAGCATAGGCTCCAGGACAAGGGAGCGCTCCAAGACAGCTGAACAGGAATCCTAAGCTGGCGAATCATCCAAATAAGTGTCAGTACCTGCGCGGCATAAAACGCGCCCCAGAAAGCGGGGTCGATGCGGAAAATGTACCGAGTATGCAAAGCATGAAATGTGGTAAACAGGATCACAGTCCAAACCAGAAGTACAGAAAGTAAATGCAATATTTAAAATATCAAAATGCTTACTCATGAAAAAAAAAACACAAATCATGCATAGGGCTCTTAGAACTGTGGTCGCCCGCCCGTCGTTGGCGCCACAACACAGCATCACACCAGAAGGTTCATATCTCCGTACCCGACATATCCCCATAACACATCATAGCCTACCATAACGCCATAACACAGCATAACACCAATGCAAACAGAACCCGGCCCTCTAACGAGGAGCTCGGTGAACCGTAACACAGCATCACACCGGAAAATAACATAGTGCGCACGATACATAACCGGCCCGGGACTCGGTGAAGGATGTAATAACATAATGCACGAGCAGAGTCGTGAGCAACTATATGCAGTTTAAAACATTTTCAAAGACTCGATGGAATAATAAAAAAGAACCATTGTTTTAAAAAAACACGACGATAGTCAAATCAGGTTTCTTCCGAAGGTCGTTCGAGAACATATCAAATAGAACTTTAGGGCTCGCAGATACGTATCAAACCGTATGAAATAGCTTATGAAAATTAAGGGCATAATCTTTACAACCCGATAGAGAAGTAAGTAGTTGACGCTCGAAGGTTAAGATAATAGTCACACCAAACTCTTTCAAAGGTCGTTAGTATTACACAAGGGAGAGTCTCGGGGCCCACGGACGGGTATCAAACCAATCCGAGTCCATCTATGAAAGTTGGAGACCTTATTCCTTATGGAATCTCCCCACGAACGTTTCGAAGCGATCCGAGCTCGTCTATGAAAGTTACGGTCGTTCGTAGTTACGGAACCCTTTAGGAATAAAAGTCTGTATGAAACATTTGAAATCAAATCATATAATAACATAAAAATCATGGTTCGACTACGTTAAGAGAGCCAACATTAAAAAATGAATAAGAATCGCATACAAGCTCGGATCTTGAGAATGGAGTTACCCCGAGGCTCGTATCACAGCCTACTTACCACTAAGACATGCCAAAAGAAAGAAGGGTTAGCTTTACATACCTGTTCAATCTCTATTGGCTACGCTTGTGCGTCCAAGCTCGTAAGTCTACATTTAAGAGGATTTACACTTAATGTTAGCCTCTTCATCGCTTTTACTTTGTACCAGGTTTCAAATTATACTATTTCGTATTCTACCGAAAATCGCAAAGCATCTCCCCTGTTTATATGCCTAGCCCGAATTCTCAATTCAACAATCAACAACAATCACAACAATACCAACATTAAACATAATATTTCCAACTTTAAAATACTTCATAAACACCTCATATGGTGTTTGTTCCATAATTCCATCACAGAACCATTTTGTAACAATTTTACAGCTCCTTCTTCGTAAATAAATCAATATTAACACAAATAGAAAGAGATTCATACCTTTCCCACGATAATAAGGCTATATCTTCACTCCTTCACCTTAAACTTAAGCCACAACGTATTAATACACAATTTTGTAGTTGCAACTATACGTTGTCTGGACCGGAATTTGGGAATTATACCTGGTTTTGGGCTAAAAGTTGGTGGTGGAAGGTTGGGTAATTTTTTGGAGTTTTTGGGAGTGTTTGGGGTGGTTTGGGACGAAAATAGGGGGCCTCTCCCTTTTATAGAACGGTCCAGGTTCTGCCTGGACCGACCTATATTTCCTTCAGCGCGTTCGCGCCCCCTTTGGGCGCGTTCGCGCTGACTTAATTTTTTCTGACTGTACCTTCGTTCAGTAAAAAGGTCATAACTCTTGATCCCGATATCGTGTGAGGGCCCACGACCTATGTTTGGAAATCCATTTCAATTATCTACAACTTTCATTCTTTGTGTTTTTTCAAATTCCAATCTTATAATACCGTTTTTGCCCCTCCAAATCAGATCATCTGAAAATGTTTCCTTAAATCGCCCTTTTGGAAGGCTTATGCCCATATTTGGCTTATCGGTCCTTCTTAGGACTTTCTCAACCTTTCATGTACTACTCATATATCTCTTCATATATCCTTTATAAAACTCCGACATGTGGGCCCCACTTAGCGTGCAGCAACGAGGGTTTCTCATTAAGTGCCATATGAACCAATTCATCCCATATGGTCTCCAAATGTCATATATATGTTATTATTACATTCTTATACTATAAACTTCATCTTGAACCCGAGTCCTTTAATTTTGTTCAGCGCGTTCGCGCCCCTTAGTGGCGCGTTCCCGCTGTATTGGCCCTTGGCCTTCCGCGCGTTCGCGCCACTCTCTGGCGCGTTCGCGCAGACCATTTTCCTGTCTGCCAGCCCGACTTGTAATGTCCATATCTCCTTACCTCGATATCCGATTGAGGAGCCGTTTGTTGCGTTGGGAACTAGACTTCCCGAACTTCATTTTTGACCCGAAATTTTCTTTAATATTCCATACCAATAAAATCATAAGCAATTTATGCCTTAGAACAAAATCGGATGTCAAAAGTCTCAATCTCGTATCCCGGAATAGTCTTGTCCTTAACTTTTCATGGTTAGCTCGGAATGTCCCGACGTACAAAATACGGGATATAACATCCTCCCCCCCTTTAGAACATTCGTCCTCGAATGTTAACCTAGTCTTATAGGGTCTTATAATCATTTGGGGGAGTCTTTTTTTTGTAGTTGACACATACGGTTCGTTCATCAACCAACATAACCCGTTACGGAGTTTAGACGACCTGAATGTATAGGAAATACATAGGGATAATCATTTTTCATCTATTCCCTGTTATCTTACTCACTTTCCTTTTCATCCCTTCTTCCGGTTTAACCCCTTCTTCTTTTGTGCTCACTATCGCTCCCATTATCTCGTAATTTCCATTCTACTTCTATTTTGTACTTTCCCTGTAGAAGAACTTCATAAATCTCTCTCCCTTTTTATTCCCTACTAACTCACCTTCATACTTTAGTCATACAAATCACGTCATATCCCTTGGTCGCTTCCTCGCTAGGCTTTGCTCATTTCCATAACGATCCTTATTATATTCACATAATATCCTGTTCGTAATCGACCTTATCGTGTCACACTCCTTAACTTTTTGCTCTTTCTGGTCACTTTTATCCCTAATATCTCTTAAGTTGGCTTGTCAGTACGTTCATATCCGTCACAATTTTTTTTTCTTTACTCTTATCTCAATCATACTATTATTTCTTCCGGCTATAATCTCGTCATAATTTAGCCACCGCTTATCAATTCGATTGGTACCTTAATATGACACTCTATTATAATTTGCCAACTTCTTCTAAATCATCTCTTACAATCGCAAGCCTTTTCCGAATTCCTTTTACCATATCAATATCAACCTCCTAATTACTATCGTCGCCAACTCGGAAGTTAACTTATTTTTCAAGGTCGATCGTACTTGCAACTTAGTCAAATTCTATCCTCACTATTGACACAACCTTTCAAAACATACCGCAAACCCCATATCTCATTCTCCTTTATTTCTCGAAAAATTTTTGGCAGAGTTTCCTCTATATTTCTTACTATCTTAAAACCTGTACACAGGAAATACCAACAATGCCTCACAGGGCCAACACATATATATACATATCGTATCATATTACAGCCACACAGGGCTCCCAATATCAACAACAATAGGAAAATGATGGACTTACCTCGTATGTCCAACTCGAACCACACCTGTTACACTTTCCTGTTTACTTTTCCTTTCCAATTTTCGACTTTACATTTCAAGCATACTTCAATACTTTGTTCGACATAAACCTTTCGTACCTTTGCTTACCTGCGTGCTTTGTACCTTCCAATGTCGTCAATCGCTTTCTTCGTTGGTGTCGTCCTTACCTCGCTGAAATCGAAGGTTAGTATAAGAAATTTCATTTCCTATGACTTTTTGCTCTATCGCACGATCTAAGACGAGAAAAAGGGTCAACGATTCCTAAATGCCCCGCGACCTCCCATTTATGAGTGTGGCCGGCTTCACACCATAAACAAGACTCTGCAGGACACGGTCTGTAGACAATCCGGGGACGAACCGCTCTGATACCACTTTTGTCACGACCCAACCCCGTAGGCCGCGACTAGTGCCCGAAATGGGCACCCGTACACACCCATTAACCAGAATTAGCATACGAATAACTTATACAGTATACAAATAGCATATACGTACAGAAAAGTGAAACGTCGCCCCAAAGTTGTCACAAATATACATATACATATCGCTGTCATAACTCCCAGCAGATAATATCACATATAAGCCGGTAAGGCTATCATAGTGTAGGGGGACGTCCAAAACACAAATCACACAGACACGACTGAGCAGTGACTACCCATACCCACACATATATGTCTACAGACCTCTAAGAGTCATAACAAAATCATATGACGGGACAGGGCCCCGCCGTACCCATGAATAGACCTATACATACATATATAATAACAGAATCTGAATCAAAGCATAGGCTCCAGGACAAGGGAGCGCTCCAAGACAGCTGAACAGGAATCCTAAGCTGGCGGATCATCCAAATAAGTGTCGGTACCTGCGCGGCATGAAACGCAGCCCCCGAAGAAAGGGGGTCAGTACGGAAAATGTACTGAGTATGCAAAGCATGAAATGTGGTAAACAGGATCACAGTCAAAACCAGAAGTACAGAAAGTAAATGCAATATTCAAAATATCAAAATGCTTACTCATGAAAAAAAACACAAATCATGCATAGGGCTCTTAGAACTGTGGTCGCCCGCCCGTCGTTGGCGCCACAACACAGCATCACACCAGAAGGTTCATATCTCCGTACCCGACATATCCCCATAACACATCATAGCCTACCATAACGCCATAACACAGCATAACACCAATGCAAACGGAACCCGACCCTCTAACGAGGAGCTCGGTGAACCGTAACACAGCATCACACCGGAAAATAACATAGTGCGCACGATACATAACCGGCCCGGGACTCGGTGAAGGATGTAATAACATAATGCACGAGCAGAGTCGTGAGCAACTATATGCAGTTTAAAACATTTTCAAAGACTCGATGGAATAATCAAAAAGAACCATTGTTTTAAAAAAAACACGGCGATAGTCAAATCAGGTTTCTTCCGAAGGTCGTTCGAGAACATATCAAATAGAACTTTAGGGCTCGCAGATACGTATCAAACCGTATGAAATAGCTTATGAAAATTAAGGGCATAATCTTTACAACCCGATAGAGAAGTAAGTAGTTGACGCTCGAAGGTTAAGATAATAGTCACACCAAACTCTTTCAAAGGTCGTTAGTATTACACAAGGGAGAGTCTCGGGGCCACGGACGGGCATCAAACCAATCCGAGTCCATCTATGAAAGTTGGAGACCTTATTCCTTATGGAATCTCCCCACGAACGTTTCGAAGCGATCCGAGCTCGTCTATGAAAGTTACGGTCGTTCGTAGTTACGGAACCCTTTAGGAATAAAAGTCTTTATGAAACATTTGAAATCAAATCATATAAAAACATAAAAATCATGGTTCGACTACGTTAAGAGAGCCAACATTAAGAAATGAACAAGAATCGCATACAAGCTCGGATCTTGAGAATGGAGTTACCCCGAGGCTTGTATCACAGCCTACTTACCACTAAGACATGCCAAAAGAAAGAAGGGTTAGCTTTACATACCTGTTCAATCTCCTATTGGCTACGCTTGTGCGTCCAAGCTCGTAATTCTACATTTAACAGGATTTACACTTAATGTTAGCCTCTTCATCGCACACTTGTACTGGGTTTCAAATTATACTATTACGTATTCTATCGAAAATCTAAAAGATCTCCCTATTTATATGCCTAGCCCGGATTCTCAATTCAACAATCAATAGCAATCACAACAATACCAACATTAAACATAATATTTCCAACTTTAAAATACTTCATAAACACCTCATATGGTGTTTGTTCCATAATTCCATCACAGAACCATTTTGTAACAATTTCTGGCTCCTTCTTCGTAAATAAATCAATATTAACACAAATAGAAAGAGATTCATACCTTTCCCGCGATAATAAGGCTATATCTTCACTCCTTCACCTTAAACTTAAGCCACAACGTATTAATACACAATTTTGTAGTTGCAACTATACGCTGTCTGGATCGGAATTTGGGAATTATACCTGGTTTTGGGCTAAAAGTTGGTGGTGGAAGGTTGGGAAATTTTATGGAGTTTTTGGGAGTGTTTGGGGTGGTTTGGGACGAAAATAGGGGGCCTCTCCCTTTTATAGAACGGTCCGAGTTCTGCACGGACCGACCTATATTTTTCGCCGCGTTCGCGCCCCCTTTCGGGGCGCGTGCGCGCTGACTTAATTTTTTCTAACTGTACCTTCGTTCAGTAAAAAGGTCATAACTCTTGATCCCGATATCGTGTGAGGGCTCACGACCTATGGAACCTATGGTTGGAAAGATCTTTCAATTATCTACAACTTTCATTCTTTGTGTTTTTCCAAATTCCAAACTTATAATACCGTTTTTGCCCCTCCAAGTCAGATCATCTGAAAATGTTTCCTTAAATCGCCCTTTTGGAAGGCTTATGCCCATATTTGGCTTATGGGTCCTTCTTAGGACTTTCTCAACCTTTCATGTACTACTCATATATCTCTTCATATGTCCTTTATAAAACTCCGACGTGTGGGCCCCACTTAGCGTGCAGCAACGAGGGTTTCTCATTAAGTGCCATATGAACCAATTCATCCCATATGGTCTCCAAATGTCATATATATGTTATTATTACATTCTTATACTATAACCTTCATCTTGAACCCGAGTCCTTTAATTTTGTTCAGCGCGTTCGCGCCCCTTAGTGGCGCGTTCGCGCCACTCTCTGGCGCGTTCGCGCAGACCATTTTCCTGTCTGCCAGCCCGACTTGTAATGTCCATATCTCCTTACCTCGATGTCCGATTGAGGAGCCGTTTGTTGCGTTGGGAACTAGACTTCCCGAACTTCACTTTTGACCCTAAATTTTCTTTAATATTCCATACCAATAAAATCATAAGCAATTTATGCCTTAAAACAAAATCGGATGTCAAAAGTCTCAATCTCATATCCCGGAATAGTCTTGTCCTTAACTTTTCATGGTTAGCTCGGAATGTCCCGACGTACAAAATACAGGATATAACATTTTGCATATCATTTTTGAAAAGAATTAAATGTATTCCCTTTACATATAGGGTATTTAGGTTCGGATTTATAATATCCGGATACAACTAGTTCCTTTTATATATAAGGATAGTTGTGTTTTCTATAAAGATAGAAAGTTTATTATTTTACAATTTGGGGTAAATGGGCTTTGTTCATGCTTAACTCATACATGGACCGACTTAATCCGTTTAATACATTTTTTGAACATCCTTATCTAGAATTTTATAACTATGGGTGTATAAAATTTTGACCGTTTAGTTTACAAAAAGGTGTTTTTTTCATAATTTTAGACACATTGAAAATTATTCTTTGAAAATGAATTGAGTTTTATGGCAAAACAATTTATTTTTATGAAAAGATGCTCGTCATTTTTCTGGGTAAAGCCCCAGATTTATTTAAGAAAAAAAACAATTTGAAGTTCATTTGTTTTATTAACCGTTTATGGCTCTCAGTCATTTCTAAAATGTGGGTTTTGGCCCAAATTTCCTTAATCGTTAATTTATATATTAAAAAAAGAGTCAAATGGGCTCTGGCCAAAAAATAATTCAACTATATATTTTAAAGGAAAGGTTATATGGGCTCTGACCTTAGAATACTTGGATCGTGTATTTTCTAAAAAAAAAAAAAAAGAGCTTAAGTGGACTCTGTCCCAAAATACCATATTTTGTTAACTCAAAACCTAGAAACATGTTTATGATTGAAAAGGAATTTGTCCAATTACTTGTCCTCTTTATTTTTATTTTTTTTGGATGATACATCGTATTATTTTGACCTCAAAAACCTCTTAGTCTTGTTTTTATTAAAAACAGACGCGATTTGCTTCCCATTTAAGTTACAAAAATCAGTACGTGTTTTCCAGGTTTTCAAAAGGAATTATTTTAAGGATCTAGAGTCAACTAAACGACATATGCACCGCTTGCCTAAAATGCCTAATTCGAAACATAAACGATTCCAATTATACTTTGGGTTTTTCAAGTATTAATACAATACAAAAAAATGTTTTAAGAAAGTAGAAATGGCATAAATAATATAAGAAGGATAGACTAGGGGTGTACCAAGCCCCTAGTAACCATTTTCACCCATGGTTGGGCCTCTGTGCCATTTGCACCCATGACTGGGCCTTCAATATATTAGCTTCCCTTTTATTTTCTTCCTAGACTCGACGAATTCGAAGGAATTTCCTTATTGGGCCTTTGACCCAATAGGGTGGCTGGACCTCGGCCCAAATGGCCAAGCAGCGAAGAAGGAAAGAAACAAAGACCCCGGTTAGTTTATATTTACTGATCTTATCATATGTATAGCTGTACGCACATACATACACAGTACCCTTTTCACTTATAAGTCCTATCATACACATAAATGTACACACATACAAGCATAATATCCTATTTATTCACATGCTCATGTAATATGCATATGTACTTCCATGTCCTTGAACTCATCTCAAAACTTGGGTGGAGGGGAGGCAAAGTCATCACCCCCTCCCCCCTTATTCCTGATGCCACACAAGTTCCAAGAAGTTTCATGAACCTCCAGCATGGCTGGTCACCAGGGGAAGGTTCAAACCAAGTCTCCCCCCCCCCCCTTAAACTGCCTCTCTCAACAAACACAGCCATGGAGGACACATATTCACATATCACATATAGGCTTGGAATAAATAGGACATGTCTCATATACACAGTTGCAGAATAATCACAAATTAATAAGACATATACGAATATGAAGAGAAGAGATAGATAGTCTCAACAAATATACTATTCTTATGAACCAAGGCCAAAGCAACTAAATATGATTAGACAAAGGAAGAAATAACACATATGGGCATAATGTGACCAAAACTAGACTGAATCAAATAGTTACACATAAACAGTCATATAGAGGTGGCATAGTCCCAAGCAGTATTGAATCAAGTTGGTATGGCAAAGCAAATAAAGGCACATAGGCATAGGGTAAACAAGCCTCAATACTGGTACAATACAACAGAGATAAGCAACAGATTTGGCATTCATAGAAGGCATATAAAATTATTCACATAAAGCCTTCAACAAAGGTAGGTGTCCTATGCAGAACTAAGGCAAATGTCTTTACCATCTTTATGGGTCATATTTTAAAGTCTGGGTGATTTCACACATGATGCAGGAAATGAACAGGAGAACAAGTCTACACTCCTACTTGACATGACATGGACAAACTCAGGTAGGTGAATTAAAGTCCTCTTATTGAAAACAATCATTTACCAGTATGCAGCACACAAAGGAAGTAACTAATCCCCAATTACTTGACATCAACAAAAAATAGAGCACAGGCAGATCTGAATATGCCAAGGAAGTATAGTAAGGGTCATGGATTTGCTAGCTTTAATAAGCACAAGTAGGGTGTTGCATTGCCCTCAAGATCATTCAGTTAAAGGTCAAGACAAAAACAACTAGAATTCAGGCCAAGGTAAGCTGTAAGCAATGCTAAGAGACTTTGAGTCCTAGTGATTCCATGTAAAGTATACAGTTTTAAGTATAGCAACTGCATTTTCACACATACTTTAAGCAAATAGAAAGACCAAGAGTCCCAAGGATACATAGAAGATTCAATATTTTTAAAGTTCAGAGTTTTGAAATCCCTTTTTAGACCTTTTACCCTAACTCAATTCTATTGTAGAAAGAAACAGGTTAATTCCGTAAGAATATGCACATGATTTAGACATATTCACAATTAATGGCCTGCTCTTAACTTTCTCATTTTTTAGCTAAACAATATTCCTAACCCACTTGGAATTATTTCTAAGTTCACTTGTTGTTATTATACCTATTGCTGGTGTTTAAATTAATAAGCTTAAGGGTACATCTCAGGGGTTTAAGACATGATATTATTATCTAGAGTACCATAAAGAAAGAGTCAAGTATATTCCTAAGCCATTATGCTGCCAACCTAAATTAATGTAAGCCACTCCTCTTTTCCCTTTTTAATATTCTAGTGAAAAAAAAAAAACCATTTTTCCAAACACAGATAAAACCAAACCAATGCACACTGAACTCCCATGTAAGTCTTAACTCTGAACCAAGTCTAACTAGATATTGGAGGGTCTTTAACCTTATTGTATTGTCCACACAAAATATCTTTTTGCTTTATTTTCCAGTAATTAGTATTCCTACTTCGAGCCTTTTCCTCTTTCCAATTTTAAGCAATGACTGCAATCCTCAAACCTTGTGTATCATCTAGTTTAGTCAACCATTCCCTAAAAGCATACTTGAGTAGATCAGCAAGTTCATTTGAATCTAAAAGTCAAACATTTAAATCTAAGAGAGGCCTGAATACATTATTCATCAAATTCATAAACACCGTTGGAGCATTAGTCAACCCAAATGACATCACCCGAAATTCATAGTGGCCATATCTCGTTCGGAAAGCTATCTTGGGAATATCTTCCTCTTTAACTCTCACTTGGTGATAACCTGACCTCAGATCTATTTTGGAAAACCACTTGGCACCCTGTAATTGATCAAACAAATCATCAATTCTCGGGAGCGAGAGTTTATTCTCTATCGTCACCTTATTCAGTTGTCTATAATCAATGCACATCCGTAAGGAACCATCTTTCTTTCTTACAAATAGGACAGGTGCTCCCCACGGTGATGAACTGGGCCTAATGAATCCCTTCTCAAGCAAATCTTTTAATTGAGCCTTTACCTCTTTCAATTATGCAGGAGCCATTCAGTAAGGAGGGATAGAGATTGGTACATGGATAGCAAAATCAATCTCTCTTTCCGCAGGAAGACCTGGGAGTTCATCTGAAAATACGTCCGAAATTCATTCGCTATCGGGACGGATTGAAAAGTCGGTGGCTTTGCTTTGGTGTCATGAACTCGGACTAAGTGATAAATATAGCCTTTAGCTATCATCTTCCTTGCCTTAAGGTAGGAAATAAACCTACCTTTGGGAGACGCTATATTACCTTTCCATTAAAGCACGGGTCCTCCCGGAAATTGGAATCGAACCACTTTCATTCGGCAATCGACATTGGCATAACATGAGGCCAACCAATCCATACCCATAATCACATAAAAAGCTAACATTTCTAATCCAACTAAATCAACTTTAGTCTGACGATCACGTACCACAATTGCACAATTCTTGTATACTTGTGTACCTATCACGGGATTACCAACCGGAGTAGATACCTCAAAGGGTTTAATTGGCTTGGGTTTCACCCTAATGCGACTAGCAATATAGGGAGTAATATAGGACAACGTAGAACCCGGATCTATCAATGCATAAACGTCATGAGAAAATATGGATAGTATACCTGTAACCACATCCGGGGAGGACTCAAGATCCTGGCGTCCGGCTAGAGCATAAATACGAGGCTGGGTACCACCTGAACTGGATGCTCCCCCTCTACCTCTACCTCTTCCTGCTGGAATCTAGGGAGTCTGCCCTATTGGGCGCACAAACGAAGAAGAACCAGCTGCTGAGCCTGTGGGGTGAAACCCAACTCGACCACTTATCGGCGGGCAATCTTGCATCATATGCCCAACCTGACAACAGGCATAGCAAGCATCTGAACCTCGGTGACACTGTCCGGAATGTAATTTACCGCACTGGCTACATCGCGGTACTGGTGGTCTCCGCTGGCTAAGATCACCCCCAAACTGAGAACCTGAGACTTTTAAACTCTGGCCGTGTCCTGAATGAACGGGGCAATCAAATCTCCTGCTAGCAAACCGAGGAGGTGCACTAGTCCTCGACTGGCCTGAATATCTAGAATGTGACTGTCTTGATCCACCTCTATAGTCACTACCGACACCAACAGATCTGGCCCTCTTACTCTGCCCTCTATCAATATCACGCTCATCCCTTTGCGGATGCTACTGCTCTTCTAAGTTCTGGGCATGGGCCTGAATATGGGAAATATCCATCCCCTCTTGCAATGAAGCTGTCAGGCAATCTTTAAACAAATATGGCTCTAAGGCACTCACAAACCTATGCACTCTATCTCCTATGTCGGCGACCATAGTTGGAGCATATCTAGACAATAAATTAAAGTGAAGGCTATACTCCCGGGCACTCATGTTCCCCTGCTTTAAATTCAAGAATCTATCTGCTCTAGCTCGACGGACCTGGGGTGGCAAATAGTGGCGGATGAAGGCACCCACGAATTCTTTCTAGATTGGGGGAGGTGCATTTTTTTTTTCTTGAAAATATCCAGTTATTATACCAAAGAACCACCACATCCCGGAGTCTACAAGATGCCAACTCTACAGATTCAGTATCGGAGGCATGAATAATTTTTAATGTTCTCAACATCTCATTAATAAAACCAAGCGGGTCTTCATTTGGCTTTGACCCGAAAAACTCTGGAGGGTTTAAACTCATAAAATCTCGAGCTCGAGTACTAGTCGCCCCGTCACCTGAACCTGTCCTCTGCCGCTGTGCCTGAGTGGCAACTAACTGTGTCAGTAGCTGAATAGCTTCGGTCATTTGTGGACCCGAAGCAGTCGGTGGAGGAACTGGAGGCATAGGAGCCGGAACTGAAGCCCCCTCTTGCTCTTCTAAATTAGGCGGAGTATGAGAGGTGTGAGATGGAGCCTCATTATGTGATTCACGTTCTTTTACATTAGTTGGTGGCTCCCTTTCTATCCGCCTTTCTTTCGTAACCTTGCCCGTTGGGGTGGTTGTAGCTTTTCTCTTTGGCGGCATCACCGAAATCACAACACACAGTTAGGGGGGAGAAAATCTTATAACATAGCTCTATAGCACGATCTAATAAGAAGAAAAATGGTCATTTTTTCTAAATGCCCCATAGCCTCTTGTTTATAAGTGTGGCACGCTTCACACTCATAAACGAGACTCTGCTGAACACGGCTCGTAGGCACACCCTAGGACGGAACTGCTCTGATACCACTTTTGTCACGACCTAACTAGGGCCATGACAGGTACCCGGAGCTGACTACCGAGCACCTCTCGTTAAACTAATCATCATACTCTAACTGAACAATTATAAACTCTAAAGCAACCCATATCTATATACATAAGCCCTCACGGCCACAAAAATGATATACAAAAGTACAATGTGATTCATCATGGGACACCAACAACCCACACGTATGTATCTATGAGCCTCTACTAGAGTACTAGACATAAGAACGGGACAGGACCCCGTCATGCCCAAAATATATATACATAAAAGAACATGATCATAAATAGCACCTCCGGAATAATGGAGTGCTCCTGTGAATCTGCTGATTAGCTCCTACGGATCTGCACCGTCTCCCTGTCTACCTGCGGGCATGAACACAACGTCCAAAAAGAAAGGACGTTAGTACGAACATTATACTGAGTATGTAAGGCCTGAGCAATAATAGCATATCAAGGAACAAGGGAAAATCGATAAGGGAACAACCTGTAACTGAATGTCACTTAAGACTGAATAATGCATGCTAACTTACATCATAAATATCATCATATCATGTATGCATATATAAGCTACCCGACCATATAGGTACGGTGTGATCATCGTTAGCCTGCATCCAGGCCTCCCGCGTCCGAGGTAACCGTCTCATGCCGCCCACTAGTGGTGTCTGCCCATGCTTTCTAGACATGGTGTATATGCCACCCGCCTTATAGCTCAATAACTATAAAATCTTCCCCAAACACAACTTATACTTTGCTCTCTTGACGAACCTAGTTTCGCCAAGTCATATAACTTAAAATCTTATCCCACATACTTTAAGGTTGCCGAATACCCTTTTATAGTCGTGAGAGCTTCATGTTCATCTTAAGCTTGCGCTAGTCTATTTACGACTCAACGACATAAAATTTCCGAGGTGTAACACTCTCCCCCTTAAGAACATTCGTCCTCGATTGTTAAATTCTCGGGAGTTCTGCAGAAATTTCGCCAGAGTTTTCCCTGTAATTTGGCACTACCATCCTATCACAACAACCCAAAATAACATCGCCACACAGGGCTTGTTATATCCCGTATTTTGTGCGTTGGAATATTTTAAGTTGGTTGCGACAAGTTATGGACAAGACTTTTAATCTCCGATTTTGTTGATTTTGTGTTAATGCACAAGTTGTATATTCGTCTTTTCATTGGCATGGAGTGTTAAGGGTAAATTGGGAATAAGAAAAATTGGGGTTAAAAGTGAATTATGGAAAGTTAAGCATTTCATGAAAATTAAGGGCTAGAAGTGAAATTTTGGAAACTAAATATTTCATGAAAATGGCCATATGTGGCCATGTGTGTGGTGTGGGCCATAGCCCGCGTGTTAATTATATAATGGCAAAAGATGACTAATTAAGTCATCTTCATCATTTAGCACCCTAGAAAATTCAAGAAGCATGGAGAAAGAACAAGAGGCCATTCTGCCATGACCAAGAAAAATTGGAGTCCAAAAATTGACAATCATGTTGTTGCTTCATAATTTAAACTCACGTTGACAGCATTATATTTCGTATTTCGTACGTCGGATTATTCGCAAGCTGAGGTGGGGTCCACACACTGAGATTTTTTTGGGACATGCGACAATTTATATGAATCACAAATGTGAAGTTAAACATAACTCAAGAAGGACCCTTGAGCCAAATCAAAGTGGAAGTCCTCCAAACAAATATTTTTAAGTAATGTTTTCGGGTGATCTGACTTCGAGGGCGAAGCTTGATATTATAAGTTTGGAATTTGGAAAAACACCAAAGATAGAAGTTGTAGATAATTGAATTATCTTTCCAATCATAGGTCGTGGGCTCACAGGTGACATCGGGATAAGGAGATATGGACGTTTTAAGGCGGAAAGGATGGGCTAGGCCCAAACCGGCCCAATCGGGTTAGGCCCATGACCCATGCCTATTTAAGTCTAATTTCAGCCCTTTCCTCTCATTTTTCAGACTAAGAATACCCCAGAAAATTCTGGAAAGAGAGAGAAGAACCTTGAAAGAAGAAAAACCAATTTTGACCAAAATATCGAGCCCCGAATTCCGAAGCCTATGAAGAGAAAAGTGTTGTACGCTGCGTTGTCTTCAATTTGAGCTAAAAATCAACCAACGTGGGGGCTGCATGCTTAAGGTATAACTACGGTTCCTTTGCATTGTTAACGAGTTTATTTAGAATTTTAACGGATTAAAACGGAGGGGATAGTGTGTAGAAATGGATGAAATTCATGAAATTTTGTATGTTGATGTTGAGCGTGGTACGGGCTGTTTTGTGACAAGGAATGAACTAAATTTATTTAGTATGTTTGGATTGTTGTGTTGTGGATTCTATGGTGCTAATGAAAGTTTAATGGTTCAAAGTGAAGTTATAGTTGTTTGCGGCTTGTTATGGAATTTTATATAGTTTATTGAATTTATGGAAGTAATGGATTATTAATGTAGTTCATGAATTCGGAAGGAAGAAAATGTGTTGTGTTGTTTCCTTGAACTTGGAGGTTCCAGGTTTCATTATGTAATGGATGGAATGTTGTTGAATTGTGTCGAAAGGGTTATTAATGTTAGAATGCGTTTTGAATCGATTATTGATGTTGCTTATATGGTTGTTGGTATTGTTGTTGAAAATATTGGCGAGTTGAATTCTCGGGGTTGTTGAACTTATAGGGAAATCTTTCGCCCAAATTTCGTAAATAAAGTGATGGCTTGGGATTGGATTCTTAAGTGCTTATGGCTAATGTTTGGTACTTAATGACCTTATTATAGATCTTGGAAGGTTTGAGACTTAAATTTGGATTAGCGTAGGAAGCGGACGAGGTATGTAAAGCTTACCTTTCTTTCTTTTGGCATGTCTGGAGATATGGCTAAGGTATGATATGTTATGAGCCTTGGGGGTAACTCTATTCTGAAATTCCGAACATGTTTATGATTCACACTCGTTTCTTGATGTTCGCATTTTGATACGGTCGGATTATGGTCCTTATGTCTTCCGTATGATTGGATTTTAAAAGTTGCATAAAAAGTTTTGTTTTCAAAAGAGTTTTGTAACTACGAACGTCCGTAACTTTCACAGACGTAACCGTATGGCTTTGATATGCTCGTAAATAATTCTATAACGTATAATGAGTTTAATTTTCATAGGCGGGCTCGTATTGGGTTGACGCTCGTCCGTGGGTCCCGCGACTTTCCTTTGTATAGTGCTTACGACTTTTTGGAAGAACTTAATATGACCATCTTTCCGACCCCCGAATATGATTACTTATTTATCTGTTGAGTCTGAAATAAGGATTTTTATGTATGTGATTTTGATACGTGACTATGGTTTTAAAGTTGGTTTGATATGTTCCCGAGTAATATTCGGAAGAAAATCCGATTTGGCTATTATCTTGGTTTGTAAATAATAGTTCGCTTTGATTATCTGTTGGGTCTTTGTAAGTGTTTTGTATTGCATGTGATTTCCCACGATTTCCGCTCGTGCATTACGTTATTACCTCTTTCGCAGTCCCCGGCGGTATGTTATCGTGCGCGCTATGCTATATTATGAAGTATGATGTGATTCGAAGTATGATGTGATTCGAAGTATGATGTGTTTTTCGAAGTATGATGTGATACGATATATGATGTGATACGGAGTATGATGTGTTCGGAGGTATACAATATTCCGAAGTATGATGTGTTGTAGCGCCCAGATGGAGTGGCGACCACGTTCTGTCCGCCGGGTCCCATTACGGACCGTATGTGATATGATATGATATGTGATGATTTGATGATACGATATGATGTGTGATAATATGACGATATGATTTGA
This sequence comes from Lycium ferocissimum, assembly GCF_029784015.1. Taxonomy (NCBI): domain Eukaryota; kingdom Viridiplantae; phylum Streptophyta; class Magnoliopsida; order Solanales; family Solanaceae; genus Lycium; species Lycium ferocissimum. The sequence goes on from NC_081344.1 coordinate 52,278,748, forward strand.
TTTACCGAGTCCCTCACTAGAGGCCGGGTACATGTTTATGACTTTATTATTATTATTATATACGGATCGGGCCGTACGTTCTCGGTATTATCGTATTATTTATGGATCGGGCCGTACGTTTTCTCGGCATTCGATTAATGTCGACTCATATGATGTGTTTGATTTTCCGTATGTATGAGGCAATGTTTTTCACAAGAAAGCGAAGCATTTTGGCATTCGATTATCATATCTGCTTTTGTATCTCTTATGTATGATTTGTATGTCATATACAAGCACTTTGGTATACGCTATTGTGCTCACGTTACGTACTCCTTATTCGGTTATGACTTCGTTTTACGCATGCCATGCTTCATACGCTCAAAGACATATTCACCGACCCCCCTTTTTCGGGGGTTATGTCATGCCGCGTGTATATACACGAATGAGTAGGTGATGTTAGCAGAAGATGTTCCACCGGGATTGGCGAGCTCCATTTCTCCCCGGTCTTTTGCCGAGTCCGAGTGCTTTTGTATGGTATCCGGTTATGGTAGAGACTTTGCGGACGTGTCGTGTGTATGATATGTCGGTTTTGTAAGTTTCGCTATGTGGCCGATGTATTATTATGCATTATGTTACGAACTTCATATGTTTACTGCATTTCATACGATGCTAGGTTTATTTGATTTGATAAGATGAAAGGCATGTTTGTTTTCGGAAAAAAAAAAACAAAAGTTTTCATTATGTACTTGTGTCATTTTTTAACGTTCAAAAGATGGTTATGAGTATTACGAGTGTCGGCGGGTTCGCTCGGCCTAGATAAGGGTCGGTGCCCATCACACCCTATCGGATTAAGGTTGTGACACAGCATCAACAACAAGAACCATGGCCACACACGACCCAAAAGCGATAAAGAAAAACATTTGATACCTGGGAATACTGGCGTTTCATCTCGAGTTTCCTTTGAAGTTGGAAATAAATGCAGATATTTGGACTTCATAGCTTCTTCCGTCTCCCAGGTCATTTCCTCTCTGTCATCATTCCTTCATAAAACTTTGACTGAGGCTACCTCTTTGTTTCTGAGTTTCCGCTCCTGCCTATCTAGTATGGCGAAAGCGTCGAAATACTGTTAAGCTAATCATTCGGTGACTTGGATGTCAACTTGCGGGTACTATTTCGTAGGATCACCAACGCATTTCATTTTATACTCTATATATGGAAGACCGAATGGACTAAGTTAATGTTAGCCTTAGGAAAATTTTTCGTACATGTACGGAGTAAAAAGAAAAGTGTCATAACGTATGCAATGTCGATCGAGTAAGAAAGGATGTAAGTTGGCCCTAATTACGCAGTTTCGAGGAAATGCGCAGGTGAGGAAAGAAAGTTATTAAGGAAAGCCGCATGGTGTATGTCGGCAAGAATTTTGAGCAACGAGTTAACAAGGGCGTAAGGATGCCTTGAAAGTGGAAGATGTCCCTAAGATTGGTATTGAAGTGTCAAACAAGTGCCAAGAAGTTACCATAAGTATCGGAGATCAAACGATCGCGAAATGAAAAGGAACGCTTTTACGGTTCTACGGACCGTATAAAATACGCCCTATAATTGGCCGTATTAAAG
>NC_081344.1:52280440-52316572 GCF_029784015.1 Lycium ferocissimum
AATATGGACTTTGTATCAGGTCTACCTCATTCAGCTAGGAGGCATGACTCTATTTGGGTAATTATTGACCGCTTACTAAGTTGGCGCACTTTTCGCCAGTCAAGACCACAGATTCAGCAGAAGATTATACCAAGTTATATGTTAATGAAATTGTCAGATTGCATGGGAACCCAGTGTGTCTATTATTTCAGATCGTGTTGCTTAGTTCACAGCGAACTTCTGGAAATCATTTCAGAAAGGATTGGGTACCAAGGTGAACCTCAGCACAGCTTTTCATCCGCAGACGGATGTCCAGGCAGAGCGCACTATTCAGACCATTGAGGACATGTTGAGAGCATGTGTCCTAGATTTCAAGGGTAATTAGGATGATCACTTACCTCTCATTAAGTTTTCTTATAATAACAGCTATCATGCTAGCATTGGGATGGCACCCTTTGAAGCTCTGTATGGGCGAAGGTGTAGATCACCAATTGGTCGGTTCGAAGTTGGTGAGGTAGAGTTGTTAGGACCAGATTTGATTTATCAGGCTATGGAGAAAGTCAAGTTAATACATGAGCGTTTGAAAACGGCTCAGAGTCGCCAGAAGTCTTGCACAGATATGAGGCGAAGGGACTTAGAATTTTCAGTTGATGATTGGGTGGTCCTTAAAGTCTCACCCATGAAGGGTGTTATGAGATTTGGCAAGAAAGGGAAGCTCAGTCCCAGATATATTGGACCTTATAGAATTTTGCGGAAGGTCGGTCTAGTAGCTTATGAACTTGAGTTGCCACAAGATTTGGCTGCTGTACATCCCGTGTTTCATGTGTCCATGTTGCAAAAGTGTGTAGGAGACCCGTTGTTGGTTGTTCCTGCTGATACTATAACAGTTAAGGATGGTTTGACCTATAAGGAGATCCCCATAGCCATTCTTGATCGTCAAGTTCCCAAGTTGAGAACTAAGGAAGTAGCCTCAGTAAAAGTATTATGGAGAAGTCTGAAAGTTGCGGAAGCTACATGGGAAGCCGAGGAGGATATGAAATCCAAGTACCCATTTTTGTTTGAAGAGCAAGCAGAGAACTTTCAAGGTAGCTTTCCATAGCCCATGTCATGTCTCATGTTTCACGCTCATGTCATGTATCCGGTGCCCATGTTCCACGTCTCAGTATTCATATTTCCATGTAACCATGTCATGTTAGTTCAGTCTCCATGTTTCATGTCATGTTTCCTTCACGTTCATGTAATCAAGCCATGTCCAGCCATATTCTTAACCATGACCTATCATTCGAGGATGAATGATCCCAAGGGGGAGATATTGTAACACCTCATAGCTTCGGGCGAAGGTTTGACTCGTAAGATGATAATATAATGGAACCAATATGAGGATTATAGGAAGTGTTTTGAAAACTAATCAAGTCATAAGATACGTCGTTGGGCAAAGCAAAGTTGGAAGCCACTCTACGGGGCATGTTTGCAAGTGAGTTTGTAGAAGGTCTTACTTCCAATGACCATAACCCCTTTATTAATTATGAATTGGGAACCCTTAACGTTCGCGTTACTAAAAGTTCGAAAATTTTTAAGAAACATGAAACTTTTCAATCAATAAACATTATCTAAAAACGCATACTCTTTTAACATTTACAAATCATCCGCACTTCCCGACGCGCTATCCACAGACAAACCGTCCGCAAAGTCTCTAACATATGCTAAAAACCACGACACGAACACTTTGACTCGGCAACACTCCGAATCGAATGGAGCTCGCCAATTCCGCGGAGACAACTTCTAGCAAGTCTTCTCTTCATCCGGGTGTGTCCCGCGTGGCATGAAACGCAGCCCCCGAAGAAGGAGGGTCGTACGGAATATGTACCGAGTATGTAAAGCATTACTAAAGCGTAAATCGGGAAAAATACGACAAAAAGCAAGTTTAGGTCACCCGACATGAATTAGATATTTAAATAAAATAGTCCCCTTCGCTTCCGGCGCAATAGTAATGATGGCCTTCGGCAGCCCGCACAATAATAATGATGGCCCTGCGCCGCTTCCGCATAATGATAATGCGATAATAATAATAATAATAATAATAATAATATTAATGATAATAATAATAGATAATAATAATAATAATAATCCCCTTCGGGTGTGCCGGTCCAAAGATACGTCTATCCCGGCCCCATCGGACATGCGCGGCCACGACGTAAAATGATGGCCCCTTCGGGCATGCCGGTCCAACATACGTCTATCCCGGCCCCATCGGACATGCGGCCCCGACATAATCCTAGCCCCTTCGGGCATGTCACTCGCGGCATACGGCTACCCGGCCCCATCGGGCATGCCACTCGCGACATAATACTAATCCTAGCCCCTTCGGGCATATTAATAATAGTAATAATAAGAATAAAATATCGCACCCCCCTTCGGGGTGGTTTCTAAAAAGTTTTATAAAATATCACACTCCCTTCGGAGTGGTTTTGTACGCACCCCCTTCGGAGTGGTTTTAGAAAAGCCTTAGAAAATAATATATCACACCCCCTTCGGAGTGGTTTTAAGAAAGCTTTAGAAAATAATATATCACACCCCCCTTCGGAGTGGTTTTTGAAAAGTTTTATAAAATATCACACTCCCCTCGGAGTGGTTTATGGAAGTTTCAAGGCAATTCGATTACATTCCTGCAAGTTACGGATGTTTGAACACTTTTCCAACAAAATATAAAGATTCTAGTTCAATCGCACTGAATGAATAGTGCTCCATTTCCGAGTTGGATTTTGATGAACAGAATGACCCCCGAGGCTCAAATTCAAGCCTAATACACCTAAGACATGCCAAAAGAAGGAGAGGGATAGCTTCACATACCTTACGGACGTCTTATGCTCGTTTTATCTCCACTCCCGTTTCGCCTAGAATCTGCAAATGGTCACATTTACCAGTTACTATTCATGAGACTTTCAATCTTCAACCTTAGCCAATACTTGTCTACCGAAATTTCGGCAGCATTTCCCCTGTAAACACACCATCCCGAGGATATGGCTCGGCCCAAATATCAACAACAATCCGAGAATGGAACTCGGCCACATTATTAACAACACTTCCAACAATACTTGCAATACTCATAACAATTTAATCCAATTTAATTCTCATAATATTCCAACAATTTAATCAACATGCTACTTCACCCGAAACCTTCCAATTCAACAATAACCATACATTTCATCATCACTCATGTACGCTAACTTCAACGCAACTTTCATTCTTTATCACATAATCCATGACGACAACTAGAATGTCAAGTAACATCAATTTACATTAACCTACCGAAACACCTATAATTCGACCATGACCATTTCTTACATACTTTCATACATTTCTATCCATTTCTATACATAACATCAACAACAAACACATTACATAAAATTAATCTATTATCCGCATACTACATCACACATGCACGACTCAACATCAACATCATTCTTCTACGAACTCCATTCATTTCTTGACATTGGAATATATACAAGTCATTCATGACAACAACAATCCACATACTACATATTCAACATACATATTCACAACTCGTTTCCATCTTCCTATTGCATCAACCATAATCATAGTTTGCACCCTACAATTCCATTTCCATAATTACATAAAATCTATAATAAAATCCCATAATTTCCCATAACCATTCACAACCAATTTCTCATGCTACTTAAACCATTAGTCTTTCATTTATGTTACAAAAACCACAACAACACAACTAGTATACCAAGTAAAAATCAACTCACCTCCCCCTCCACCAATTGGCACCCACGGCCACACATGCACACACACACACACACACCATAATTTCATACTTCCATTCATTTCCACACATGCAACATATATAATCTTCCATAACATAATAAGAACATAAAATTCTTACCTTTCCTTCAACTTCTCACTTGTCACAAACGTAGCTTTCTCCCTTAAACAATTATATCATATTGAAGAGCGCCTTGCACTTAGTAGGAATCCAAGAAGAAACAAATTTTTCAACCAAGAATTAAGGCTCAAAAAATTTTTTATTTTTCTCTTTTTTTCTCTTACCATGGCCGACGGCCACCCTCTCCTTTTCTCCTCTTCTTTCTTTTTTTTTCTCTCTTATTCTTGAAGTTTCTTGAATGATCACTTAGCCCCTTTCTCTTCCTTTTTATTACCACTCATAATTTACATGGGCTTGGCCCATTTTCTTTCCATTTTACTTGCCATGGCCGGCCACCCTTTTGGTGGATTGGGCTTCTTTCTTCTTTTTTTCCAAGCCCAAGTATTTCATGTCCAATTTTTTTTTTGTAACTCCTAAACTATTTCCCAATTTCCAATTTTGCCCTTAACCTCTCACGATAATTCCGCACTAATGTTTCCATAATCGACATATTCATACTAACAAGATCCAAATATGGCCTTATTTCTTACAAATCACACTTATGTCCAAATTTCCCGAACGTGCAAAAACACGGGATGTAACATCCTCCCCCCCTTTAGAACATTCGTCCTCGAATGTTCAATTGATCTCCTGGGGTGGTATGATACTCCGGGAGGATCCCTTCTTATAGTCGTCCTTTTTCTTCATACTCATTCTTGTTAAGTCCAACATGATATATTCTCCCCCCCTCTAAGGGGCTCCTTACACGCCAACAGTCCTCACGTTGGGATACACGTGTTCACTAATTCAATCACACTGGGTAGTCATGCGCATTCATATGTATATACATAATTATTATCAACTAATCCACAAAATGTTTCCAAACGTGGTTCAAGCCTATCCTAATTCCAAAGCCATAGCGTACTTTCTGTCTCTTCTCTAATCTCGCCTGTCGCGTGCTGGGTGGCTCCTTTTACAGCCTTCAGCCATCTTGTACATTCTAATTTCTCATTGTCCCTCGGATCAATATTTGCGAAAAATTTGGCATACTTCCCAGGGGGTCACCCATCATGAAATTGCTCCTCCCTGAGCACGCTTAACCTCGCAACTTCGATGTATTCTCGGTCCCCCAATACCGGTATAATCACGTCCACTTCCACACATAACCTTTATTACATAACGGAGCCGATCAAAGTTTCACGTATTCCGAGGCGTGTTCGCAACACGTCTTTTCTCTTGCAATTACCGTTTCGCCCTTTTTGATTCTTAATGCTCACCTTCACTTCCATTTTCCCGACTTATATTTCAAAGAATACTTCATTATTCTTACCTCATCCAACATGCCTCGTCCGCACCGTTGTTTACCACCGTACTTTGTAACCGTTGATGTCATAGGTCGCTTTCTTTTATCGACGTCGTCCTTCCGCTGAAATAAAAGGTTAGTACAAGGGACTTCATACCCTATGACTGGGCTCTATCGCACGATCTTAAATATGAAAGAAGGTCAACAATTCTTAGATATGAAAGAAGGTCAACAATCCCTAGATGCCCCGTAGCCTCTTGTTTATAAATGTGGCGCGCAACACACTATAAACAGGACTCTACCGGACACGACTTTGCGAGACGACCCCTAGGACGGACACCGCTCGATACCACTTTGTCACACCCCGACCTTACTAGGGTGTGATGGGCACCCGACCCTCCTCGCAGTCGAGCGAACCCTTAACGTTCGCGTTACTAAAATCTGCCAGTTCGAAAATTTTTAAGAAACATGAAACTTTTCAATCAATAAACATTATCTAAAAACGCATACTCTTTTAACATTTACAAATCATCCGCACTTCCCGACGCGCTATCCACAGGACACTGTCTGCAAAGTCTCTAACATATGCTAAAAACCACGACACGAACACTTTGACTCGGCAACACTCCGAACTGAGGTGGAGCTCGCCAATTCCGCGGAGACAACTTCTAGCAAGTCTTCTCTTCATCTGGGTGTACCTGCGTGGCATGAAACGCAGCCCCCCCGAAGAAGGAGGGTCAGTACGGAATATGTACTGAGCATGTAAAGCATTACTGAAGCGTAAATCAGGAAAAATACGACAAAAAGCAAGTTTAGGTCACCTGACATGAATTAGATATTTAAATAAAATAGTCCCTTCGGACGGCCGCTTCCGCGCAATAGTAATGATGGCCTTTCGGGCATTGCCGCTTCCGCATAATGATAATGATAATGACGATAATAATAATAATAATAATAATAATAATATTAATGATAATAATAATAGTAATAATAATAATAATAATAATCCCCTTCGGGTGTGCCGGTCCAGCATACGTCTATCCTGGCCCCATCGGACATGCTGGCCCCGACGTAAAATGATGGCCCCTTCGGGCATGCCGGCCCAACATACGTCTATCCTGGCCCCATCGGACATGCTGGCCCCGACATAATCCTAGCCCCTTCGGGCATGTCACTCGCGGCATACGGCTACCCTGGCCCCATCGGGCATGCCACTCGCGACATAATACTAATCCTAGCCCCTTCGGGCATATTAATAATAGTAATAATAATAATAAAATATCGCACCCCCTTCGGAGTGGTTTTTAAAAAGTTTTATAAAATATCACACCCCCTTCGGAGTGGTTTTGTACGCACCCCCTTCGGAGTGGTTTTAGAAAAGCCTTAGAAAATAATATATCACACCCCCTTCGGAGTGGTTTTAAGAAAGCTTTAGAAAATAATATATCACACCCCCTTCGGAGTGGTTTTGGAAAGTTTTATAAAATATCACACTCCCTCGGAGTGGTTTATGGAAGTTTCAAGGCAATTCGATTACATTCCCGCAAGTTACGGATGTTTGAACACTTTTCCAACAAAATATAAAGATTCTAGTTCAATCGCACTGAATGAATAGTGCTCCATTTCCGAGTTGGATTTTGATGAACAGAATGACCCCCGAGGCTCAAATTCAAGCCTAATACACCTAAGACATGCCAAAAGAAGGAGAGGGATAGCTTCACATACCTTACGGACGTCTTATGCTCGTTTTATCTCCACTCCCGTTTCGCCTAGAATCTGCAAATGGTCACATTTACCAGTTACTATTCATGAGACTTTCAATCTTCAACCTTAGCCAATACTTGTCTACCGAAATTTCGGCAAAGATTTCCCCCGTAAACACACCATCCCGAGGATATGGCTCGGCCCAAATATCAACAACAATCCGAGAATGGAACTCGGCCACATTATTAACAACACTTCCAACAATACTTGCAATACTCATAACAATTTAATCCAATTTAATTCTCATAATATTCCAACAATTTAATCAACATGCTACTTCACCCGAAACCTTCCAATTCAACAATAACCATACATTTCATCATCACTCATGTACGCTAACTTCAACGCAACTTTCATTCTTTATCACATAATCCATGACGACAACTAGAATGTCAAGTAACATCAATTTACATTAACCTACCGAAACACCTATAATTCGACCATGACCATTTCTTACATACTTTCATACATTTCTATCCATTTCTATACATAACATCAACAACAAACACATTACATAAAATTAATCTATTATCCGCATACTACATCACACATGCACGACTCAACATCAACATCATTCTTCTACGAACTCCATTCATTTCTTGACATTGGAATATATACAAGTCATTCATGACAACAACAATCCACATACTACATATTCAACATACATATTCACAACTCGTTTCCATCTTCCTATTGCATCAACCATAATCATAGTTTGCACCCTATAATTCCATTTCCATAATTACATAAAATCTATAATAAAATCCCATAATTTCCCATAACCATTCACAACCAATTTCTCATGCTACTTAAACCATTAGTCTTTCATTTATGTTACAAAAACCACAACAACACAACTAGTATACCAAGTAAAAATCAACTCACCTCCCCCTCCACCAATTGGCACCCACGGCCACACATGCACACACACACACACACCATAATTTCATACTTCCATTCATTTCCACACATGCAACATATATAATCTTCCATAACATAATAAGAACATAAAATTCTTACCTTTCCTTCAACTTCTCACTTGTCACAAACGTAGCTTTCTCCCTTAAACAATTATATCATATTGAAGAGCGCCTTGCACTTAGTAGGAATCCAAGAAGAAACAAATTTTTCAACCAAGAATTAAGGCTCAAAATTTTTTTTATTTTTCTCTTTTTTCTCTTACCATGGCCGACGGCCACCCTCTCCTTTTCTCCTCTTCTTTCTTTTTTTTTTCTCTCTTATTCTTGAAGTTTCTTGAATGATCACTTAGCCCCTTTCTCTTCCTTTTTATTACCACTCATAATTTACATGGGCTTGGCCCATTTTCTTTCCATTTTACTTGCCATGGCCGGCCACCCTTTTGGTGGATTGGGCTTCTTTCTTCTTTTTTTCCAAGCCCAAGTATTTCATGTCCAATTTTTTTTTTTTTTTTTTGTAACTCCTAAACTATTTCCCAATTTCCAATTTTGCCCTTAACCTCTCACGATAATTCCGCACTAATGTTTCCATAATCGACATATTCATACTAACAAGATCCAAATATGGCCTTATTTCTTACAAATCACACTTATGTCCAAATTTCCTTTTAACCCCAAATTTTGTTCTTTCTCCATGCTTCTTTTGAATTTTCTAGGGTGCTAAATGATGAAGATGAATTAATTAGTCATATTTTGCCACTTATATAATTAACACATGTGGGCTATGGCCCACACCACACACATGGCCACATATGGCCATTTTCATGAAATATTATCTTTCCAAAATTTCACTTCTAGCTCTTAATTTTCATGAAATGCTTAACTTTTCATAATTCACTTTTAACCCCAAATTTTCCTTATTCCAAATTTACCCAATGAAAAGATGAATATGCAACTTGTGCACTTTTAACAAAATCGGAAGAAATTACAACCTTGTCCTTAACTTATTATGACTAACTCGGATTATCCCAATGTACCAAAATACGGGATATAACAAAAAGCATCCACAAACTCTTGCCATTTCGGGGAAGGTGCTTTTTCCCCTCTTGAGGAAATCTAATTGTTATACCATAGAATAGCTACATCCCGGAGTCTATAGAAAGCCAACTCCACGAACTCATTATCAGAAGCATGAATTATTCTCAGCGTTCTCAACACCTCATCAATAAAGCCCTGCGGGTCTTCATCCGGTTTTGCCCCAAAAAATTCTATAGGGTTCAAGCTCATGAAATCACGAGCTCGGGCACTAGTCGCCCTATTACCTGGACCCGCACTCTGCCGCTGAGCCTGAGCGGCAACTAACTGAGTCAACAACTAGACTGCATCTCGTAGGTCCTGATCTGGAGCAATAGGGGAATGGGATGAGGCCCTTTCATGCCCTTCTGCTGCTGGAGAAATATGAGTGGCATGCGAGGGAGTAGCACTCTGGGCCTCGCTATATCCTAACTCGGTACAGGGGTTCTCGACTGGTACCTTCTCCAGGGCGCCTAATATTGCGTGGATTTGCTTCTTCCTTGGCGGCATCGCTGAAATCATAACGCACAATTAGGATAAGAGGAAGTCTTACATTATAGCTCTATCGCACAATCTATAAGGAAGAAGGACAGTCATTGTTCCTAAATGCTTCGCAGCCTCTTGTTTATAAGTGTGGCACGTTTCACACCCATGAACAAGACTCTACTGGACACGGCTCGTAGACACAACCTAGGACAGAACTGCTCTGATACCACTTTTGTCACAACCCAACTAGAGGGCCATGACGGGTACCCGGAGCTAACAACTGAGCACCACTCATCATGCTGCTATCGTGCCCAACCTGTACACACATAATCCCCAAGATAACGCTTACTACGAATTGATCATAAACTATTCTCGCAAGACATTTACATGTACATATAAGCCCTTACAAAAGAACAAAGGAATAATATACAAAATATACACTAGAGGGTCACATAACATCTGCTACCCACACATATGTATCTACGAGCCTCTAACGGAGACACTGAAATCATGAAGACGGGACAGGACCCTGCCATACCCAAGTATGTACACAAAAGAACAAATAAAAAACTGCACCTCCGGAATAGGAAAGTACTCCTGTGCAAGCTGATCCGGCTCCTAGGAATCTGGGTCGTCCTCCAGTCTACCTGTGGGCATGAACATAGCGTCCATAAAAGAAAGGCATGTATAGTAACATAATAAGAAAGTACAGGAAGCATAATAAGAAGGATAACTGAAACTGCTTGCCTCTTGAGGCGGAACCATGCATGCTCACTTTCACCATTTAAAACATATCATATATGCATACATGAACTGTCTGAGTCAATAACATCATTAGCCCGCATCAGGGGTAATCATCTCACGCCGCCCACTAGTGGTGTCATGCCCGTGCCATAAAGACACAGTGTTATCCTTATTCATAAACCGCCCACCGAAGTGGTGTCATGCCCGGCCAACTAGGCACGGTGTATCATCATTATGTATATAACATCAAGCATATATGCGAGCTCAAGTAAAAGCTATAGCACTATCGGAGTGATGTAAGGTCGGGAACCTCCGATTATGCTATGGAACATCATCATCGTCATGCCTCGCCTTGAAAGAACTAGTATCATGAGGTGAGGCAACAACAAAGAATAACATCAATGAAATCATAAACATAGAAATATCAGACACATGAAATCATAATTATCATCATCACTATCATAAAACATATCTCGTAAGAAGCTCTTTGACTTTCGTCTTCAGGGATGTAAGAAGATCATGGGAGTATAGAAAAGAATTTATAGTATAGAAATCATGCCTTTGAATGAAGGGGACTAGCCTTAACATACCTTTATGTCTCCTTAACGATATCGGCTAGGCGTTCTCCTTCTGAGCTCACAATTCTACATACAAAAGGGTTCGTACTAGAATCAGATAATCGGAAGTATACTTAAGCTTAAACTAAAGCGGCTAAGGCTAAGAAAATTGGGCAGCATTTTCTTTGTTTCGACAACTTTTCCCCATATAATAAAACAAGTCCCAAACTTCATAACAACACCCATAATATCATAATACGTAAATTCCTTCGAGTTAGACATTATTCAACTTCCAAATGTACTACCAAAATCGTCCATAACCTTAACTATACTATAACATCATGTTCATCATTTGCATAATACTTCCTCAACATCATTATTATCATTCGTAACAAGATTATACCCATAGTACTCCTTGAATCATAACTCAAACTACCTTTCAACTCAACATACCATTATTTGCATATTTGAGTTCATATTCCATATTTGTTCCTAATTCAAATTCTTCAACTACTCAACACCATCAATAACATGAAACAATTGTAAAACTCACCTTTGATTATGTAGGGATGATCTCTGGATGGAAATAACCCTCTTGAGAAAAGCTCAACTTTAATACCAAAGAGATTCTCAACTTTTATCAATCATAGGAAGCAGTCACACCCTTGGTTCTACCAACTTTTGATGTTTGATCTTTGATTTTTCCCTTAGATATGTTTTAGTATGATATGGAGTAGTATGATATGGAGAGGGTTCTAGAGGTTTAGAGAATGTTGGAGAAGTGGAAAATGAGAAAAAAGGAAGAAGGATCGTGTATATATAAAAATGGAATTCGAACCCGACCCAAAATCTACGGCCTACTATACGGACCGTATTAATTATACGGTTCGTATAATGGACCGTACATTTTCTCCAGAATGTCATCCCTCTCTGGAAGGGTTCTACCGATAGACATATGGGCCATATAAATTATACGGTCCGTATATATGACCGTACAATCCACAACTTTTTCGGATTTGTCCTCATCGTTTTGTTTGATCTCAAATCCTTATGGAACCTTTTTGGCACTTGTTTAAAACTTCATTAACGATCTAAAGAACCTTATAACTCATCCTCAAAGCCTTGTTAAATATCCGTTAGCTCAATAACTATAAAATCTTCCCCAAAAGCATCTTATACTTTGCTCCCTTGACGAACCTAATTTCCCCAAGTCATATAACTTAAAATCTTATCGCACATACTTTAAGGTCGCCGAATACCCTTTTATAGTCATGAGAGATTCATGTTCATCTTAAGCTTGCGCTAGTCTATTTACAACTCAACGACATAAAATTTTCGAGGTGTAACATGAAGCATCGCAATATATCACATAACCATCTGTTCCCTCTTGAAGAGTCAAGATGGGTGCTGAGGTCAGCTCTTCCTTCAATGTCTGAAAACTCTGCTCACACGTATCCGTCCACTGGAACTTAGCTGATTTCTGAGTTAGCTTGGTCAATGGGGCTGAAAGAGAAGATAATCCTTCCACAAACCTTCTATAATATCTTGCTAGACCCAAGAAACTACATATCTCCATTGGTGTCGTGGGCCTTGGCCAATTCTTCACAGCTTCAATCTTCTGAGTATCCACTCTAAAGCCTTCATTTGAAATAATGTGACCAAGAAAAGCCACAGAGTTCAACTAAAATTCACACTTGGAAAACTTCGCATATAATTCTCTATCTCGAAGAATTCTAAGCACTGCACATAGATGACCGGCATGTTCGGCCTCTGATGATGAATAAGCCAGAATATCATCTATAAACACGATCACAAACAAATCTAGAAAGGATCTTGATACACGATTCATCAAGTCCGTGAATACAGCTGGAGCATTAGTTAACCCGAATGACATGACACAGAACTCATAGTGCCCATATCTAGTCTGGAATGCCGTCTTCGGAATATCTTCCTCCTTCACCCTAACCTAATGATATCCTAATCTCAAATCTATCTTCGAGAAATATTTAGCACCTTGCAGCTGATCAAATAAATCATCAATCCTCGAAACTGGATACTTATTCTTTACAGTCACTTTATTCAATTGTCGATAATCAATACACATTCGCAAAGAGCCATCCTTTTTTCTTACAAATAATACCGGCACTCCCCACAGTGATGTACTGGGCCTAATAAAGCCCTTCTCGAGTAAATCCCTCAATTGCTCCTTCAATTCTTTCAAATCCGCAGGCCCCATTCTATAAGGAGTAATATATATTGACTGAGTATCTGGCAATAAAGCAATAGTAAAATCAATCTCCCCTTCTAGCGAAATGCCTGGAAGCTCATCTGGGAACACCTCTGGAAACTCGTTGACCACAAGGACAGACTGAAGGGTCGGTGAATCTGCTTGCACATCCTGGACTCGAACTAGGTGATAAATATACCATTTTCTGATAATCTTCCTTGCCTTGAGGTAGGAAATAAACCTACCCCTCGGCGAAGCAGCATTACCTTTCCACTCTAAGACTGGCTCATCGGAAAACTGGAATCGAACTATCTTTATTCTGCAATAGACATTAGCATAACAAGAAGCCAACCAATCCATGCCCATAATAACATCAAAATCAATCATGTATAACTCAATCAAATCTGCTAAGGTATGGTGGTTACAAACTACCACTACACAGCCTTGGTAAACTTACCTAGCTATAACTGGATCACCAACTAGGGTAGACACCTCAAATGATTTAATCAATTTAGGCTCTATCCCAAACTTGCCAGCAACAAATGAAGTAACATATGATAAGGTGGAACCTGGGTCAATCAGTGCGTATACATCATAAGAGGAAACTTATAATATACCTGTGACAACATCAAAAGATGACTCGCGATCCTCTCTATCGGCCAATGCATAGACACGGTGCTGAGGCCCACTCGAGCTAGATACTCCACTCCTCCCTCTAACACGTCCTATTGGTATCTGAGAACCTTTCCCTAAGAGGTGGATGTCTGGTACCACTGCACTGTAACATCACGAAGCCTATAAGAAGCCACCTCTACCAACTCGACCTTATCAGTGTGCATAACTCTCAAAGTCCTCTGCAAACTATCAATAAAGTCTTTAGGGTCCATATTTTGCTAACAGAAAATTCTAGAGGATTTAACTCGAGAAACGTCTTAACCCTCGCACTACCAGCTCAATCTGCCTAGTCAATACAAACTCCCTGACGCTGTGCCTGAGCGGCTACCAATCTGGTCAATAACTGTATAGCATCACGCATATCCTGGGCCGGTGGATCTGGCTGAGGAACTGGGGCAGGTGCTGGAGGTGGGGTATGCGAAGTCTGAGATGGGCTCTCACTCTGGGACTCGCCCCGAGCCCTGGTAGCTCACTTAGCACGGCTAGTGGCCTCTCCAGCCACACTCTTGCCCTTCTGAGCGGCTGTAGCTTGCTTAATCAGAACAAATTATTAGAAGTCGAACTCTTAACACACCGCTCTATCGCTCGATCTAAGAGAGAAAGAATGATAATTTCCTATATGTCCTGTAGCCTCCTGCTTATAAGTGTGGTGCACGACACACCCATAAACAAGACTCTACTAGACATGATCTGTAGACAACCGTTGGACGGAACTGCTCTGATACTACTTCTGTCATGACCCACGCCGGAAAGTCATTATGAGTGCCTGGTCTCTAGTGACCAAACACCCCTATACTCGTATCTGGATAACACTGAATAGTAAGGGCCCATGAATAACTCAATTTGGACTATACTGACTCATTCAAGAACAACATCAAGAACTATCAACCTATATATATATATATATATATATATATATATATACTGGAAAGAACAGTGCAAACCGACTAGGCCGCGACACATGCTATACACAAAAGAATGGGAGCCGACAAGGCTACATCACGTACCAACTACATACAACTATCTACAGACCACTAATGAAACAGAAAGCTGTAGAAAGGACGGGATAGGACCCCGCCATACCTATTTACATACATATACATCTCAAAATGGCATAATAAAATAAATTGCAGCTCCGGATCAAGTGGAGGGCACGGACCACCGCTGGATGAAAGTCCTACTGAGCTGGATCACCTGTCTGTCTACCTAAACTGCGGGCATGAATGAAGCCCCCCTGAGCAATAGGGGAGTCAGTACGAATAATGTACCTAGTATGTAAGGCATAAGATCAACAGGTACATGAGATCATGAAAGACATCTGAAATATGAAAGCAAATCTCGCTAACTGAGTGAATCTGTAGCCGAACATCAGAGAACATCGGCATAACTCTGTATAACATAAAAGTGCCTCTGAGGACGTATGATATGCATAGGTCATAATAGCATCGCTAATCGTGAAACGTATGCCCCGATCCATATATCCCATAAGTCAGTGCCGAGGAATGTACGACCCGATCCATATATCATCTAATAGTGCCGAGGAACGCATGGCCCGATCCATATATCATCATCATCACTGTGCACCAGCTGATCAGTTGGTAATGCGTTTATAACGCCTATCCCTTTCCCTATACCCCATATACATATAATATACGTGTATATAATGCCTTCTGGTTAAGGGTCAATATGCATATGTATAATGAATGCAATGCATAAGTATAATGAGTAACTAGAACTCTCGGAGTGACATAAGGTCGTACTACCTTCGATAGACATCTTTTGAGCTAACATCATCAATATCTGAAATCTCAGGACTCAAGAACAGAAGAAACAATCATAAGAAGGAGTGTAGGATCATCAAAGACTGAGGTACTCCTAGTGCTTCTAAGAGTAGAGTAATATAGAAGCTTGTTTACACGTTTATTCGCTCATATTATAAGATCATGCCAAAATGAAAGAAAGGATAGCCTTAACATACCTTGAAGTGTATCTAACCGTCTAATGTTAACTTCTTGAACTCGTAAGTCTACAACCAAGATAACATAGGTCACAATTAGACCCTTTACCTTACCTATTAACCAATTTAAATATGAAGAGAATTTAAAGAATTGCGGATAACATCTCCCTTGTAAACTTAGCAACCCTTCAACTTCCAATTCAATCCAACATCAACAACAATACCAACAACAACAATAACTATACTTACATACCAAAATATAATCAAATATATTCCAAATCATCCCTCAAAATAGCCCTTAACCCTAACTTTACCCTTATACAACTTCCCATTTCCTTAACTATATTTCTTCACTTAAAATCACCAAAAGTCTTCATACTTAGCTCAACCACAAAGGCAGAAATCATAAACATACCTTGAGGGGACTTGAATATAAAGAATCAAGTTCAACTCCAGCTTTCATGCTTCACAACCTTGATTAAACCCTAAGAACAACATTCTTCTTCACTAATTCGGGTTTTACGGGGCTCGAATCTTGCTAGAATTCCTCCAAGATGATGGAAAATGTTGAGAGTAAACATTTTAGGGCTTTCCCTTGCTTGGGTCTGAGAAAATAAGAAATAAATTCATGGGGCTAGACATATATAGATGGTTCAAGAAAATTCCAGGGGTGCGGTTAGACGAGCGGGCCGACGGACCGTCGACACGTCGACGACCGTCGACTTGCACTGTCAATGCAGCCATCTGAGAATCAGAGATGGCGGTGTGTCGATGGCGTGGGTTTACGCCATCATCGACCGTCGACATATCGACGGTCCATCAATGGGGACTGGTTTCTGCTAGTTCCCTGAGTCATTTCGGCTCGCAACGATTCGATCCGTTTAACTTATAATCCTATCGTATTGTGAAGAACGTATACTCATACTTTGGTACATGCGAGGTAAAGCACTTAATATCTCCAAGACTCCAGTGCGGATTTCCATACTAAGAGTATAAACCACCAATAAGCCAAAGACTTTCTTGCGATGAAAACGGGAGGTGTAACAGGTCTGTCTTTGTTTCTTTGATTGTTGTTGGTGAGGGAGACTAGCAAGGGGAAGTGGTTAGGGTGGAATCTAGGGAGATGAGTAACAATGGCTTCGGGGAGTAAAGATCAAGAATTGTTGGCAAAGCATCTATCTATTCTCTCTAGGATCAACTCATGTCTATTGTTGGCTAATTTGTTTGATACACAAAAGCTAATCATGATAAAAGATGAACTTGCTTAAACATCTTATAGCTCAAAGAAATTGACGCTTTAGAAAGGGAGGTACAATTGATTTCATTTAGAAATGGCCGAAACCAAAATCTATAGGACTAATTTGAAACTCGGCCAAGTTACAAATCTCAGATTAGCGTTCTATTTTTGAACAGAGAAAAATTTCTAGCTTTGAATGTAGTAGGCTTTGAATAGATAAATAGTGCCAAAATATTTTAAAATTAGAGAGAAAATAAGTAATCCCTCTATCCCAATTTATGTGGCATGATTCGGATTTCAAGAATCAAACATGTTAATTTTGACCGTAAATGTTGACTATAATCTTTAAGTTTTTAAAAATAAAATTTACATATTTGGTAAATACGTAAAAGTACTATAAGTGACATTCATTTAAAATTCAAAATATTTAAAAGGCATTGAAAAATTATGGTCAAAGAATACTAGTTTGAATCTCGATTTGCGACAGGTGCCACATAAATTGGGACAGAAGGAGTACTAAACGATTTGAAAAGTCCAGAAATGTTGTTTGGAAACTGAACTTAGAAAAAATGCTTAGCGATGCAAATTCACAATGTGCTAGGTCTCATCTATGTTTAAATAGAAAAACAAAGGTAGAAAGTCAGTCAATTGTGATTACAAACCATAAATAATACAAATCACAAAATCAGTAGAGAGAGATGAATAATTGGGCTAGAATTTGTCCTCGTAACCCAATAACTTCATGATCTGCTACTACTGGGCATTTCGCACAAATGCCCTATTTAGGGGGTCATCTTTAATTTTTGCCGCTCAAATCGCTGGTCATTAATGTTTTCCCATGGGCACTTTAAGTAATAAAAAAGTGCTCGAAAATACCCTGATATTCTGCGTTCAAGCCCCAGCAGAGTAAACAAAAAAAATCACAAGTCAAGGTTTTCATAGAAACTATGCCTATTTGGGCAAAGTTATGCCTTAAGGCATAGTTCTATTGTATACCTTTTTCGGAAGAGTTTTGTAGTATAACTTAATTTCTCTGAGAACTATGCTGGACAACACATAGTTTCTATGTAGCTATGTAGTTACATAGAAACTATGTATCCGGCATAGATCTGTAGAAATTAAGTTACATAAAAACTATGCTTTGTCTAACATAGTTCTGTAGAAATTTAGTTATGCTACATAACTATGCCTCATATGAAACTATGCCTTGTCTGGCATAGTTCTGTAGGATACTACAGAACTATGCCTTAAGGCATAACTTTGCCCCAAATAGGCATAGTTTCCATGAAAACCTTGCCTTGTGAAACTATTTTTTTATACTCTGCTGGGGTTCCAACCAAGAATCTCTAGTTTCATAGACCAGCAAATAAGGGTACTTTAGTGCACAGATTTTCATTAAATGAGGAGTGGGGAAAAAATTAAAGACCAACGATTTGAGGGACAAAAACTAAAGACCAGTCCACATATATATGAAGGGCAATCCGCTCAATTTTTTGTTAAATGATCAAACATGACTTCAAACACATTATTATATTAAACCAAAAAGGCATTTCATGCATTTTAAAAAATAGGTTAGTCATGACATCCAATTAATTATCATATCCGGTGAGGCAACAATAGGTAACAAATGGACCCAAAATGGACTGGACTTCTTGATACAAGTGTTTAATAAAGCATGGTAACCCAAATAGAGAGGGAAAACGGGATCTTAATAACACCTATTAACGTGTACATATGCAAACTCGAAGCACAAGTCATGTAAAATGAGTATTTTATGTTGTTTAGTCCAAAAATACATTCTTAGGTATATATTTTTGTACTTCACAACAAAAGATTACACAAAGGCCTACACGCTTTACGCTTCATGCTTAACGAGAAAATGAGGTAACAGGGCCTTAAAAGTTTTTATGTTAGTGGTAGGGCCCCTAATTTCTTTTCCATTTATTTTCGCCCCAGAAGTTACTAATTCTAGGATTAGCAAACACACAGAGGCCTATTTATATTTCCAAAAACTTTGAGGTTAGGTTTCTAAACTTTCAAAACAACCCTTTTTTCTTTCTCTCTTACTTCTTCGTTCTTTTTCCCTCCAACTCCAACAATCCTTAAGCTTCCTCCTTCTCCCACACTTCCATCTCCAGAAATAGATATGAAGGCACCTGAGGGAGCAAAAAAAGCTATTTCAAGAGCCATATTTGAAGATTGCAACTGAAGAATAGTTGCTGGTTTCTGAAGCCCTAACTTTTTCCTATTCTGATTTCTTTCGAGTTCAAAATGGTATTTTAAATGTCTTATTTTGTGATGTTTTGAGTTTATAGTCATGGTGAAGCCCTAATTTGTTGATTCTGATTTTACAGTCATGGCAAAAACCTGATTTATTCTTATCCTAATTCTTTGTTGAGTTTCATTGTGTTTTGCATGTCTTATTTGTTGATTCTTTTGAGTTTTTAGTTTTGTGATGACTAGAGGATGTTTCAGATCACTTTGGAGAGTTGACTACACTGCTTCTTCATCTAGAAAAAGGTTAAGAACTGAGGTTATTAACTTAGATCCCCATGTAGGTGAAGTTGAAGCCCCAAAGAAACAACCAAAAGAGTTAATTAAAAGAGGAAATAAACAAGCAGAGGAGTTAATTAATAGACGAAAGAAACAGGTTGAAGCCCTAAAGAAACAACTAAAGGAGTTAATTAGTGGATGAAAGAAACAACAAGACGAGTTAATTAATATAAGAAATGAAGAACCAGAGGAGTTAATTAATAGACGAATAGAGAACCAGATGAGTTAATTCACGGACGAAATGAAGAAGAGGCAAACTCCACGTCTCATACTGAGATTCTAAAAGAGCTTGATGTATTTGAATTTGAATAAGAAGAAGTAGCCAACTGTGGTGCTGAAGAATAGGAATGTGGCAAAATAGAAGCTCCAAAAGATGAGGAGAACAATAAAGATAGCCTCCATTCCTGAAAATGTCAAGTCCATCGTCGTAGAAAAGCTAGAAAGGCTCAGATTGAACTCATGGCTTTTGGAAGGCGTTGATTGTGAAGTCATGGTGTAACGGCCCTTCCGGTTGTTATGGAAAATGTAGGATCACCCCCACCGAATAGAGCCTTTCCAAGGGTAGAGCGAGCCAGTAGAAACTTGATTGTGTAAGCTTAAGAGCTGAAACTTGACTTGCTTGTGATTGTTGTTTAATCTTATTGAGTCCGTCGGGGGCTGACGAACGAAATTAGAACTCCATTGGGAATTCTAAGGCTATGGGTGGATTTGTATGAAGTTTTTATATGTATGTACATGTTTTGTTTGTGTTTGTGAGGCCTCGGATGAAATGTTGAGTGAAAGGGTGGAAAACTGGGCAAAAGTCAAGCTCACTGGCCAAATGGCACCGCTGCGGTGATGGAAGTACCGCTAGGGAGGTACCACTGTAGGGTGGGTTCATCACCGCCAGTGATCAACCACTTTTCTTGTGGCCGCTGTGGGGCGCGATGGTCCGCTACGGCGATGCAGCCATAGCGATGGATGGACCGCTATGGCGGTGGGCGTAAATCTCTGGGTCCGCTATAGCGGGCACTTGTCCACTATAACGGGACTGCTGCAACGGTGAAATGACCACCTTAGCGGTCGATGGAAACTAGTAACTCGATTTTTAAAGACTTAGTCTCATATTCTTTATTTACAAAACACCAACACAGTTCCCCACAAGCACCTAGGGTGAAATTCCAAGCAAGGGCAAGAAAACTCTTGAGAGGTAAGTCTTTTTCATCCTTTTCAATCATTCCGTATCATGATTATGATCCCTTTTTATCGGTCTTCCATGGTGAAATTAGTAATAGTAACCCTAGGAGTTGATAAACCTTCTAAACTTGCTGGGTTATGATTGTTATCACTTAATTATCATCTAATGGCTTGGATTAGCTCCTCTTAATCATGAATTGCACCCTTAGAGCCATGAACTAAGTAAATTGAAACCTAGAGTTCTATCAAAATGGTAGCTTGACCATGAAACTGCTTGTAGTTGGAATGTTAATATAATATTGTTATAATTGGACTAAGGACCTTGTTAGGTTTCTTTACACTTAAAAAATCATTCACCCATTGGAATGGGGTAAAGGGAAGTATTCTTGAATTGGTAATTGTGACTAGAGTAATTGTGACTCATTGAGCCTTCTATTTCTAGACTTTGAGAGTTCTGAGGCTTTGAGGAAGGGAAAAGTTGCAGCGGAGTGATTTGCTTGGTTCCAACTCTACTTTTGGGGTAAGTTACGGTGTACTTGAGTTAGACTTCGATTAGTTGATTGTATATGTTGTGAATTTTATAGGAGAAAGCATGTTTAGTCTTCATACATGATATTGTGTGTTAGAACTCCCATATGTGATTGATTGAGTAACTGTGTAGGCTTCGTGCCCTGTTCGTGTGTGTTGATCTACAGTAGATATTGTTATGATTAGAAGTTAACATGACCTTCTCGGTGGAATTGTGATATGAAATAATGATTTGAGCACTGATAATGAGAAGGTAAGAAATACTGTCATGTAAAGAGATATGGAAAGTCACAAATGTGACCTAGATTATGGGCTCGTGGTCCGAGGTTCATTCTGAACACGAGAGATACATTGTTATGGGCCGCGTCCGAGGTTCATTCTGGAGTGGAGGTTTATGCTCGGGTCCGATGAGTATCCGAAATGAGTGTTAAATGGATACCATGGTTCCCCTGCAGGTCATGACTACTGAGCAATGACATCAGTTAGCACATGTGTACAGTAAGTAGGGTTATTGTGGTAAACTTATTCCCGTTTGTGGTTTTCGTTGATTTGATTTCTAATCTGTTGGGTGACTTGATTAGTGATTATCCGTGGCTGATTCGATGTAGTTTATTTATTTCATGTCTTTTGGCTGGCTGTTTATTCTATTAATTTATGAGATATGCATGATACTAATCATAGTTGGCCTATGATATCTACCGGTACATAGTATTTGTACTAATACTACCTTGCTGCATTCTTTTGAGTGCAGATTGTGATACAGAGCCTGTTACCCATCCTCACATCTTGCGTTGAGGCAGTTGCTGATAGATTTAGGGTGAGGTTTTATCCATGTCTGGCTTGCGTTGAGGCAGTTGCTGATAGATTTAGGGTGAGGTTTTATCCATGTCTGGCCACCCGAAGATCTTCCTTTTATGATGTCTATTTTCTATTCTGGACATTATGGATATTTATTAGACATATTTCATTCCTTAGACCTGTTCTAGTTTAGAGTCCTCGTATGATGACATTGTATTTTAGGAATTTTTTAATCGTTAGAACTTCCGCATTTACTTCAGTATTTTTATGGCATTACTTATTTTGGTTAGTTTCTGCTTGAATGAGTAATAACTGACTAATTTGGTTAATACAAAATCGGACTTGAATGAATAGATGACTTGATTGTTGGTTCGCCCACTAGGATTTAGTTAAGTGCCAGTCATGGCGGGTTGGGTCGTGACAGAGTTGGTATCAGAGCTTTAGGTTCATCGATCTCGTCGTACAAGGATATGTCTAGTAGAGTTTTGCGGATCGGTACGGAGACGTCTGTACTTATCTTCGAGAGGCTACCGAAAACTAGGAAAATTCCCTTTTCTTTCTTTTTTTCATGCCACTTGATTCTAATTAGTATATCTTTGATTCAAATTAGTATCTAACTGTCATTCACTCTCTCGCAGATGGCTAGAACATGCGTGGCAACAGCTAGATGAAGAGGAGAAGGCGGAGGAGCAGGTAGAAGGGCAGCCGCAGCTGGGGGCAGAGTCCCAGTGGTTGATCCCGTGCCTCCAGTAGTTCCTAATGAGGCAACGGGAGATGCAGCAGCACAAGCCCAGCCAGCGGTCAAACCAGTTCCACCAGGAGCTGCTACTGCTCAGGGTATACAAAATTGTTATATCCCGTATTTTGAACAACGGGACAACATGAGTAAATTACGATAAGTTAGGGGCATGGCTATCCCGAGAGACTTTTGTTTGTTTTAAAAGCTTAAGTTGTGTATGATTTTAATGGTATGAAAATGTTAAGGAAACATTGGAGTCAAATTCCATTTTTAGTAAGTATGCTATTTTTGGAAAGTGGAAAATTAAAAAAAGAAAAAGAAAATAAAGCACCATGTGGCCGGCCACCTTGGTGTGGGCCATGGCCACATGGATGGTTAAAATGTGGCAATTTAAAAGATGACTAATAAGTCATCTTCCTCACTTTCATTCTAGAAAAATCAAGAAAAAACTTGGAGGAGAAAACAAAGGGGTATTCGGCCACCCCCTTGAAAATTCAAGACCAATTTTAAGCCATCAAAGAAATAATTTCTTCAAGCAAACTTGCTAATTGAAGGGAGCTTGTTAACATGGAAGTGTCGTTGGAAGCGTTAGATTGCTCGTTTTCTCTATCTACCACTTTAGACAAGTTGAGAAGTTGAAGGAGGGAGGTGAGTTTTAATCTTGTTTTATGTGTTATACATGGTTTATATGTGTTGTAGTATGCTAAAAAGGAAGAAATTCATGATAGAAACTAAGTTGAAGTTGGGCCGTGTATATGGGGTATAGCCGTGCATGTGTGTGTTGTTCTAAGAGTAGTGGATTAATTCTAGTTAGCATGTTTTGATTGTTGTAGTGTGAAGAAAAGAATGAAAATCATCTTTAGGTGTGTGTTGGGTGTTGGCCGAATGGCCCCCCCTTTGTGTGGATTGAGAATGAACGAATTGTCGTTAATATTTTCGTTGTCGTCGTTATGGATTCTATGATGAAAAATGCAAGTTTAATGACTCAAAGTGATGTTGTGTTGGTCATAGGTTGATTTGGAAGTTAATGTGAATTTTATGTAAATTTTGTAGTTATGGAAGTGATATTGTTAATGTGTGGATTTATTGGTGTAATTCATAAATTTGAGAGAAAGAAATAGGGGAGTAGTGTTCTCGGGTTTGGGGAGGAATCCGGGTAAGTTGGAGTGTGGTTTGGGTTGTTTGGAAAATTGTGTGAATCGTTTAAAACGTTCTTGAATATTGTTTGAATGGTTTTGGATTAGTAATCGAATGTATAAACGTTAATACTAGTTTGAATGTAAGTAGTTGAAGTGAGTATATCGGAATGTTTGGATGTTGTTGAAATTATGTAGAAAGAGCTATTAATGTTAGAATGCATTGTGAATTGATTATTGATGTTGTGGTTTGGTTGTTGGTTTGGTTGTTGTTGAATTTGGCCGAGTTGAATTCTCGGGGTGTTGTATTTACAGGGGAAATGCTGCCAAAATTTCTGTAGAATTTAATGTTCGTTTGGAATTGGATGCCTAAATGCTTATGGCTAATGTTTGGTATATTGGCGTTATGTAGATCTTGGAGTGCCCGAGACTTGAGGCTTGACTTAGCTTAAGAGCGGACAAGGTATGTGAAGCCTAACCTTTCCTTCTTTTGGCATGTCCTAGTATTAATTAGGCTATGACACGAGCCTCGGGGTAACTCCACTCTCTTAAATCCAAGCTCATATCGCATCTTATTCGCTTCCAAAAATTTACTCTCTTAGTGTAGCCTAACTAAGGTTCTTATGTTTCAAATGATTGAATTTCAAAAGTCTTATAAAGAATTTCGCTACTAAAAGGTCCCGAACTTCAAACGCTCGTAACTTTCGTAGATGAGCTCGGATCGCCCCGAAACCTAATAGGTAACTTCATGAGACATAATATTCCCCAACTCTCGTAGCCGGGCTCGGATGGGGTTGACACCGTCCGTGGGGCCCGCGGCTTTTCTATGCTTATCCTTAATGACCTTCGGGAAAAATTTAATACTATTTTCGCTTTGACTTCCGCATATGGATTTCTTACTTATTTAATGAGTTATGATTATGATTTTATGCATATGGTTACTCACGACTCCGCTCGTGCTTACGGTTATTACCTCGTTCACCGGATCCCGGGCCGGTTATGTTTCGTGCGCATATGATATATTCCGGTGTGATGCTGTGTTACGGTTCACCGAGCTCCTCCCTAGAGGGCCGGGTTCCGTTTATACTTGGTGTTATGCTGTGCTATGGCGTTATGGTGTGTTACGGGATATGTCGGGTTACGGAGATATGAAATCCTCTGGTGTGATGCCGTGTTATGGCGCCAACGACGGGCGGGCGACCATAGTTCTAAGAGCCTATGCATGATTTATATTTTTACTAAATATTTTGATATTTTGCATATCATACTATTTTCTGTATTTTTCCATTATGATTCGGTATTTCTGCTTTACATACTCAGTACATATTCCGTACTGACCCCTTTTCTTCGGGGGCTGCGTTTCATGCCCGCAGGTACAGACGCTCAGCTTGGTGACCCACCCGCCTAGGACACCTAATCCGCTTACTGGGAGTGCTCCTTGTCCGGAGCTTATATTTTGGTATATATACTTTTCTGTTGCATATGTATATATTCATTCAGGGGTACGACGGGGCCCTGTCCCGTCATATGATTCTGTTACTCTGTTTAGAGGTCTGTAGACATGTATGTGGGTTATGGTTGTGCCTGTACAGTTATGTATGTGTGTGATATATGTTTGGGCGGTCTTGTCCGCCGTGGCAGCCTTGTCGGCTGCATATGCGCATTTTGATATGCTATGTACATTATGACAGCCTCGACGGCTTTTGTGACACCTATTGACTATTATGCGCTAATCTGAGGCTATATGTGATTATTTATGATTAAGCGAGTTAGTATGCTAGTTCCGAGTGTCAGGTACGTATGAGTGTCCAATTCGGACACAAGTCACGGCCTACGCGGTTGGGTCGTGACAAAAGTGGTATCAGAGCGGTTCGTTCTCGGAATGTCGCGCACCGTGTCTAGTAGAGTCCTGTTTATTGGTGTGTTGTGCACCACATCTATAAATAGGAGGCTACAGGACATTTAGGATGTTATCTTTCTTTCTGATCTTAGATCGTGCGATAGAGCGGTATTATTAGGATGATTTCTTTCTAACGAATTGCTATGTTTTCAGCGATGCCTCCGAGAAAGGCGATGGGCCGCCCGTAAGGGCAAGTCTACCGTAGCGGAGAGAGACCGCAAGGGCCCAGAGAGTTACTAGGGCCCGTGCTCAGCTCGAGCCGGAGATTGTGCCCCGATCGGCCAGTTCCGCCACCCCATCACCATCAGAGGGGCACAGAGCAGCAGCAGCTGCGGGACAGGAGGCGGCTCCACCGCCCGCCCCTGAGGTTCGAGTGCCCGAGCCTCCAGCTCCTCAGCCCGGGGCGGAGGACAGGGCTATGAGGGACGCTGTTCAGCTATTGACCAGACTGGTAGCAGGGAGGTGTCCGCAGGAAAGTGGATCGGAGATGATTATGCAGGCGGACGTGGTCAGAGGGCTCGCTATTTCTTGACCTGTAATCCGCCAGAGTTCTTCGGGTCAAAGCCCGAGGAGGACCCTCAGGAGTTTATCAGACAGATGCGGCGTACGCTGCGGCTTGTCAGGGCTTCCGAGACCGAGTCGGTAGAGTTGGCGTCTTATCGGCTGCACGACATAGCAGCCAATTGGTATGAGTCATGGGAGCTGTCCAGAGGTGAGGGTGCTCCACCAGCCGTCTGGGATGAGTTCACAGAGGCCTTTCTTGGCCATTTTCTACCCCCAGAGACTAGACGAGCCAGGGTTCACGCGTATTTTTACATTTGAGGCAGGGCGGTAGGAGTGTCCGGGAGTACACCCTGGAGTTTGATTCCTTGGCTAGATACGCTCCTCATATTGTGGCTGACATGGCTGATCGAGTGCACCGCATGTGATGGGCCGGATACTTATTTGATTGACAGATGTATGGCGATGGCTTCTCAGCCCGGCATGGACATTGCACGAGTACAAGGCGTACGCCCAGGGCATGGAGGAGCGACACAGGGGGCGCCAGCCCGACAGGAGTTATGACAGGAGCCAGCCCAAGAGGGCTAGATCAGCCGGGTATTCTGGAGATTCTCGAGGCAGATGCCCTCAAGAAGAAAGACAACAGATATTCCTCCCAGCCAGCCCAGAGTACACCCCCACAGGTTACGGTGCAGGGAGACCCGACAAGGCCGGATATTCGGGAGCGGGTCGAGCTCCAAGGCTTCGTGCTCACACACGGCGCAGGTACCGGTCGGCCGAGGCCACCTAGACCTCCGTGTTCCCACCGTGGGAGACACCCCGGGAGAGTGCTATCTGCCACTGTGTGCTTGCTTTATTTGTGGCCGTCAGGGCCACCTTATGAGAGATTGCCCGCGTGGGGGTAGTGCAGGTGGTGCGGCGCAGCCTACAGCTGTGTGTGTTCAGGTGCTGGTTCATCTTCATCATCAGTAGCCATGCGCCCTGCGGGGCGAGGTATGCCGGCACCGGCAGGCCGCGGTAGAGGCCGTGGCGGAGCACAGCTTCTAGCGGTCCTTCGAACCGCATATATGCTTTGGCCACCGTCAGACCAGGAGGCGTCGCCAACGTGGTTGCTGTGTACATTATTGGTTTTCTCTCGAGCTGTATATGCATTGATAGATCCCGGTTCTACTTTATCATATATTTCCCCTCTTGTTGCTAATAAAATTGGGATAGAATCTGAACCAATAGAACCATTTGAGGTAGCCACTCCGGTAGGGGATTCTATTATAGCCTTATTGTATATAAAGATTGTTCGATAATTGTCTCGTGATCGTTGCACTAAGGAAGATTTGATAGAGCTAGATATGACCGAATTTGATGTTATTATGGGTATGGACTAGCTGGCTTCGTGTTATGCTAATGTTGATTGTCAAAAGAAAGTAGTCCGCTTCCAATTCTAGGTGAACCGGTTATAGAGTGGGCAGGTAATACAGCATCGCCGAGGGGTAAGTTTATTTCATACCTCAAGGCAAGAAAAATGATCAGAAAGGGCTATATTTATCATCTGGTTCGCGTACATGATCTAAAAGCTGAAACACCGACTATCCAATCAGTCCCGGTGGTTAATGAATTCCCAGATGTATTCCCGCACGAGCTTCTGTGTCTTCCTCCCGAAACGGGAGATAGAATTCACTATAGATGTGCCGCCGTACACCCCTTATATCTATTCCTCCGTACGTAATGGCACCGGCAGAATTAAAAGAATTGAAAGAGCAAATCGAGAGATCTATTAGAGAAGGGATTCATCCGGCCCAGCACGTCACCCTGGGGAGCACCGTATTGTTCGTGAGAAAGAAAGACGGGTCGCTGCGGATGTGTATTGATTATCGGCAGCTGAATAAGGTAACTATAAAGAATAAATACCCCCTCCCCAGATTGACGATTTGTTTGACCGCCTGCGTGGAGCTAAATGTTTTTCAAAGATAGACTCCGCGGTCCAAGTTACCACCAAAGCGAGTACGGAGGCAGATATTCCCAAGATAGCATTCAGACCCGGTATGGGCATTATGAATTCGTAGTTATGTCTTTTGGTCGACGAATGCTCCAAAAGCGGTATTTATGGATCTTATGAATCGGGTATTCAGACCGTTCTTGGATATGTTCGTGATCGTATTTATTGATGATATTCTGGTCTATTCTCGGTCAGAAGATGAGCACGCGGATCATCTGAGGACGGTACTTGGGGTACTTCGACATCATAAATTATATGCCAAATTTTCTAAATGTGAATTCTGGCTGACATCAGTGGCATTCTTGGGACATATTATTGGAGCTGACGGCATCCGGAAGATCGAAGCCGTGAAGAATTGGCCCAGACCCACGACGCCTACAGAGGTACGTAGCTTCCTGGGATTGGCTGGTTATTACAGAAGATTTGTGGAGAAATTTGCTTCAATTTTAGCGCCTTTAACAAGGCTAACTCAGAAGGGAGCCAAGTTTCAGTAGACCGATGCTTCGCGAACGAAGCTTCCATTGTCGAAGGAGAAATTGACTACAGCTCCAGTCCTGACACTTCCCGAGGGACCAGACGGGTATGTCATTTATTGTGATGCTTTGTGTGTTGGACCGGGTTGTGTATTAATGCAAAGACGGCCGAGTCATAGCATATGCTTCCCGACAGCTCAAAAAACATGAAAAGAATTATCCCACTCATGATCTGGAGCTCGCAGCGGTAATTCATGCTCTGAAGATATGGAGACATTATTTATATGGCGTTCATGTTGATATCTATACAGATCACAAAAGCCTCCAATATATCTTTAAGCAGAAGGAGCTGAATTACAAGCAGAGAAGGTGGTTAGAGTTGCTGAAAGATTATGATGTTGATATTCTATACCATCCTGGGAAAGCCAATGTGGTAGCCGATGCTCTCAGCCGTAAATCTATGGGCGCCTAGCGGACGTGCCATTAAAAGAAGGAAATAGTTCGTGAAATTCATCAGCTGGCAAGTCTTGGAGTCCGTTTGGCCGAATCTGGGAATACTGGGATTTCTGTTCGAGAAGTTGTTGAATCTTCTATTCTGGAAGAAATAAAGCGCCGCCAATATGAAGATCCTGTTCTGGTGCAGTACAGAGACACAACCCGTGAAAAAGAGAAGACTCCATTCGAGATTTCACCGGATGGAGTATTATTACACAAAAAGGATTATGCGTACCGAGGTTGCGGAGCTACGCGATAGGTTATGGGCGAGGCACATTATGCCCGTTATTCTGTTCATCCGGGAGCTACCAAAATGTATCACGACCTCAGATGTCTGTACTGGTGGGATGGTAAAGGACATAGCGAAGTTCGTTGCTCAATGCCCAAATTGCCAGCAGGTTAAAATCAAGCACCAGAAGCCCGGTGGACTATTACAGGAGATGGAGATTCCGACTTGGAAGTGGGAGATAATTAATATGGATTTCATTACAGGTTTACCTCGCACTCCACGGAAGTATGATTCCATCTGGGTTATTGTTGATCGGCTGACAAAATCAGCCCATTTTCTTCCAGTCAGGACTACTTATTCGGCTGAGGATTATGCCAGATTATATATTAAGGAGATAGTAAGACTTCACGGAGTTCCCATATCTATCATCTCCGACAGAGGTGCCCAGTTTACCTAATTTCTCGGAGATCATTTCAGAAGGATTGGGGACCCAGTGAGTCTTAGTACAAAGATTTCATCCTCGGTCCGATGGACAAAGCCGAGCGTACTATCCGACGCTAGAAGATATGTTACGGCCCGTGTTATTGATTTCAGAGGTAGCTGGGATGATCATCTCGCCATTGATTGAATTTGCTTATAATAATAGCTACCACTCCAGTATCCAGATGGCACCGTACGAGGCGCTGTATGGCAGAAAATGCAGGTCACCAATTGGCTGGTTCGATGTTGGAGAAACTAAATTAATTGGTCCAGACATGATCCAGCAAGCGGTAGACAAGGTGAAGCTTATTCGGGAAAGATTATTAGCGGCCCAGAGTCGACAGAAATCGTATGCAGATAATCGACGTCGGCACTTGAAATTTCAGGTTGGTGATTGGGTATTCCTGAAGGTATCACCTATGAAAGGTGTTATGAGATTTGGCAAGAAAGGGAAGCTCAGTCCGAGATATATTGGGCCTTATCAGATTATTCGGAGAATAGGCAAAGTTGCTTATGAATTGGATCAAAACCAATGATTTGGGAGCAAAGGCATCCGGTATTCCACATTTCTATGCTCCGTAAATGCATTGGTGACCCTTCCTAATCTTTCCGTAGATGATATCCGAGGTCACGGAGGAACTATCTTACGAAGAGCAGAAGGCCTATAGCTATATTGGATCGTCAGATAAGAAGGTTGCGGAACAAGGATGTGGCCTCTGTTAAGGTGCTGTGGCGGAATAATAATCGGGAGGAAATGACCTGGGAAGCTGAGGAGCAGATGAAGAAGAAATATCCTCACTTATTTCCGGTGCCCACAGGTAATTTAAATTCTTTACTTGATTCTGTTGATCAATGAATGAATTGTGTGTGATAGCTCTAAAAGCACTCCCCCGCACTGTTTGTAAGGCCCGTAAGATTAATTTAACATTCGAGGACGAATGTTCTAAAGGGGGGGAGGATGTTATATCCCGTATTTTGAACAACGGGACAACATGAGTAAATTACGATAAGTTAGGGGCAAGGCTATCCCGAGAGACTTTTGTTTGTTTTAAAGGCTTAAGTTGTGTATGATTTTAATGGTATGAAAATGTTAAGGAAACATTGGAGTCAAATTCCATTTTTAGTAAGTATGCTATTTTTGGAAAGTGGAAAATTCAAAAAAAAAAAAAAAAAAAAATAAAAAGCACCATGTGGCCGGCCACCTTGGTGTGGGCCATGGCCACATGGATGGTTAAAACTTGGAAATTTAAAAGATGACTAATAAGTCATCTTCCTCACTTTTATTCTAGAAAAATCAAGAAAAAAACTTGGAGGAGAAAAAAAAAAGGGGTATTCGGCCATCTCCTTGGAAAATCAAGACAAAAATCAAGCCATCAAAAAAATAATTTCTTCAAGCAAACTTGCTAATTGAAGGGTGCTTGTTAACGTGGAAGTGTTGTTGGAAGCGTTAGATTGCTCGTTTTCTCTATCTACCACTTTAGGCAAGTTGTGGAGTTGAAGAAGAAAGGTGAGTTTAATCTTGTTTTCATGTGTTATAGATGGTTTATATGTGTTGTAGCATGCTAAAAAGGAAGAAATTCATGATAGAAACTAAGTTGAAGTTGAGGCCGTGTATATGGGGTATTTGGACCGTGTGTGTGTGTGTGTTAAAAGTCAATGAATTAATTCTAGTTAGCATGTTTTGATTGTTGTAGTGTGAAGAAAAGAATGAAAATCATCTTTAGTGTGTGTGTTGGTGTTGGCCGAATGGTCCCCTTTTGTGTGGATTGTGAATGAACGAATTGTCGTTAGTATTTTCGTTATCGTCGTTATGGATTCTATGATGAAAAATGCAAGTTTAATGACTCAAAATAATGTTGTGTTAGTTATGGGATGATTTGGAAGTTTATGCGAATTTTATGTGATTTTTGTATTTATGAGAATTGATATTGTTAATGTGTGGATTATTTGTGTAATTCATGAATTTGGAGAGAAAGAATGGAGATCATGTGTTCTCGGGTTTGGGGGAGAATTCGGGTAAGTTGGAGGATTGGTTTGGGTTGTTGGGAAAATTGTATGAATTGTTGAAAACATTCTTGAATATTGTTTGAATGGTTTTGGATTGGTAGTCGAGTGTATAAACGCGGATATTAGATTGAACGTAAGCAGTTGAAATGAGTATATTATGCAAGTTGTCGAATGTTGTTGGAATATTAAATTGAAGTGTAGAAAGAACTATTAATGTTGGAATGCATTGTGAATTGATTATTGATGTTGTGGTTTGGTTGTTGGTTTGGTTGTTGTTGAAATTGGCCGAGTTGAAATTCTCGGGTTGTTGTATTTACGGGGGGAAATGTCGCCGAAATTTCGTAGAATTTAATGTTCGTTTGGAATTGAATGCCTAAATGCTTATGGCTAATGTTTGGTATATTGGCGTTATGTAGATCTTGGAGCATCCGAGACTTGAGGCTTGACTTGACTTCGAGAGCGGACGAGGTATGTGAAGCTCACTTTCTCTTCTTTTGGCATGTCTTAGTGCTAACTAGGCTATGACCCGAGCCTCGGGGTAATTCCACTCTTAGGATCCGAGCTTAGATATGTACCTTATTCATTCTTAAAGGCTTACTCCTTAATGTAACCGAACCAAGCCACTTGTGGTTTCAAATGATTAAATTTCAAAAGTTTTATAAAGAATTTTGCTACTAAAAGGTCCCGAACTTCGAACGCTCGTAACTTTTGCAGATGAGCTCGGATCGCCCCGAAACATAATAGGTAACTTCATAAGACATAACATTCCCCTAACTCTCGTAGCCGGGCTCGGATGGGGTCGGCACCCGTCCGTGGGGCCCGCGACTTTTCTATGCTTATCCTTAATGACCTTCGGGAAAAATTTAATACCATTTTCACTTTGACTTCCGCATATGGATTTCTTACTTATTTAATGAGTTATGATTATGATTTTATGCATATGGTTACTCACGACTCCGCTCGTGCTTATGGTTATTACCTCGTTCACCGGATCCCGGGCCGGTTATATTTCGTGCGCATTATGATATATTCCGGTGTGATGCTGTGTTACGGTTCACCGAGCTCCTCCTCAGAGGGTCGGGTTCCGTTTATATTTGGTGTTATGCTGTGCTATGGCGTTATGGTGGCTATGGTGTGTTACGGGATATGTCGGGTTACGGAGATATGAAATCCTCTGGTGTGATGCTGTGGTATGGCGCCATCGACAGGCGGGCGACCATCGTTCTAAGAGCCTATGCATGATTTATATTTTAACTAAATATTTTGACATTTTGCATATCAAATCTATTTTCTGTATTTTGTTATTATGATTCTGTATTTCTGCTTTACATACTCGCACATATTCCGTACCGACCCCTTTCTTCGGGGTCGCGTTTCATGCCCGCGCGTACGACGCTCGCCTTGTGATCCACCCGCCTAGGACACCTATTCTGCTTTCTGGGAGTGCTCCTTCGTCCGAGCTTATATTTTGTATATATATACTTTTTCGTTGCATATGTATATATTCATTCGGGGTACGACGGGGCCCCGTCCCGTCATATGATTTTGTTACTTCGTTTAGAGGTCTGTAGACATGTATGTGGGTTATGGTTGTGCCTGTACGCTTATGTATGTGTGTGATATATGTTTGGGCGGTCTTGTCCGCCGTGGCAGCCTTGTCGGCTGCATATGCGCATTTTGATATGCTATGTACATTATGACAGCCTCGACGGCTTTTGTGACACCTATTGACTATTATGCGCTAATCTGAGGCTATATGTGATTATTTATGATTAAGCGAGTTAGTATGCTAGTTCCGAGTGTATGAACAAGTACGGTGTAGAATTTATGACCTTCCAGTTCTTGGGTGATGCCAAGCTATGGTGGAGGGCATATGTGGAGTGCAGGCCAACTGGGTCTCCTTCGTTGACTTGGGTTCAGTTTTATTCTGTGTTTTTGGATAAGTGCATCCCGCGTACCTTGAGAAACCGTAGGAAGGATGAGTTCGCTAATAGAGATAAGGGAACTCATCTGTTGCTGTGTACGAGTCCCATTTTCACTCATTATCCTGCTATGTTCTTCAGTTGCTACCCACTGAGGGAGAGAGGATCAGGCATTTCGTGAAAGGGTTGAATACTAGACTTTAGATATCAGCTTGTAGCCACTGGGGCTTCATTCTAGGAGATGGTGGAGCATGTCCATGTTGTTGAGGGCATTAAGCTGGAAAGTCATGCGAAGCAGGTAGAAAAGAAGGACCGAAGGGT
Source organism: Lycium ferocissimum (assembly GCF_029784015.1). NCBI lineage: Eukaryota > Viridiplantae > Streptophyta > Magnoliopsida > Solanales > Solanaceae > Lycium > Lycium ferocissimum. The sequence goes on from NC_081344.1 coordinate 52,314,501, forward strand.
GGGGTTTTTAGCAACTCCTTCTCGGCGGTTAAAGTTCCCAGATATGTTCAGGGCGTCCGATTCAGTCCACGATGCAGGTGTCAGCTGGGGGCCCATCAGGGGGAAATTATCAAGCTTCCGATCAGCATGGAAGCTATACTGCTTCATCAGCTTCTGTCTAGCGATGTACGCTGGACCATGTATGTTACGAGTGTGGTGAGATAGGGCATATTAAAAGGTATTTCCCCAGACTTAGGCGGAGTAGGCAGGGGACTCAATATCAGACTCCCTGAGCTCTGTTTGCACCAGACAGAGTGTCACGACCCAACCCCGTAGGCCATGACTAGTGCCCGAGCTGGGCACTCGCACACACCTGCTAACCGTAATCAGTATACGAATAACTTAAACATACACGAAAGTCGGACGTCGTCTCAACCTGTCTCACGCAAACACATATACTGCACAATAGCCGGCAAGGCTACGTCGTAATATACATAATATGACCAAACATATATACACGCAGCCGACAAGGTCACACATGGCGAACGGGGCCGCCCAAAACATGAATCACACAAACATGGCCGTACAGTAACTAATCACCACCCACATATGTGTCTACGTACCCCAAGAGTAATAACAGAATCATATGACGGGACAGGGCCCCGCCGTACCCCTGAATAATCACATACATATAAAATAAAAGAGTTTGTACCACAAGTAGCCTCCGGAACAAAGGAGCACTTCAAGACGGCAGAATGGATGTCCTAAACCGGCGGCTCACCAAAACGGTCGTCTGTACCTGCAGGCATGAAACGCAGCCCCCGAAGAAAGGGGGGTCAGTACGGAATATGTACTGAGCATGTAAAGCATGGAATACAGTAAATAGAAGCGTACTGAAGTGAGGAATATGGAACATGAGGGCAGTAACCAGAAAACAACAGAGCTTACCTTTAAAACATAAATCATACATGTCCATATCATATCCAAATCATTATGGGACTTAGCGATCCAATCGTGCAATCATTCCTGCGTACGTGTATACATATATCGTGTCCCGCCCTCCGGCAAGGACTCGGTAAGTAAGATCATATCATCATCACATATATACATATAGCGTGTCCCGGCCCTCTATGAGGGACTCGGTGTATAGCGTGTCCCGGCCCTCTAACGAGGGACTCGGTGGATAGCGTGTCCCGGCCCTCTAATGAGGGACTCGTATATAAAATCATGTCATCATCATGTCATCATATACATAGCGTGTCCCGGCCCTCTAATGAGGGACTCGGTGAATAATATAGTAGAGCTGTGCACGAAAACATGTCCTGGCCCGGGACTCAGTGAAAGATGTAACGACCACGCACGAGCGGAGTAGTAAGCAACTACATACACATAAATCATCATTACGGACTCAGCAAATAAGTAGACACATCAACATTATTTACTCAACATAATGATCCAAACGAAACCTTATTTAATAGCCAAACAATAGTCAGATTAAGTTTCCTCCAAAGATCACTCGGGAACGTGTCAAGTAGAACTTTAGAAATCGTGGGTACGTATCGAACCATACGAACTAACTTACGGAAGTCAAGAACATAGTCATCATTACAGACTCGATAGATAAATCACCAACACTCGAGGGTCAGACGATAGTCGCGTTAAATTCTTCCAAAAGCCATTTGTCTCAACATAGAAAAGTCTCGGACCCCACGGATATGCGTCAACCCAATCCGAGCCCGCCCATGAAAGCCAAAGTCGTTATACGTTATGGAATCACCTACGCACATATCAAAGCAATCCGGTTCTGTCTATGAAAGTTACGGACACTTTTAGACATAAGATCCTTTAGGAACAAAACCGTTTATACAACATTTCAAGTCCAAATCATTTCAAGGACATAAGGACCATATTTCTACTACATTAAGAATACCAATATCAAGAAATGAATACGAATCGCAACCATACTCCGATCATAAGAATAGAGTTACCCCGGGGATCGAGTCATAGCCTACTTACCACTAAGACATGCCAAAGAAAAAGGGATAAGCTTCACATACCTCGTTCGCTTCCCAAGCTAATCCAACTCAAGTCTC
>NC_081344.1:52316672-52324765 GCF_029784015.1 Lycium ferocissimum
AAGAGTCTAAAAGGGGCTTAACACTGTTCATCAAATTCATGAATGCAGCTGGGGCAGTAGTAAACCCGAACGACATAACAAAGATCTCATAGTGTCCATACCTGGTCCGAAAAGCTATTTTAGGGACATCCTCTTCCACAATCTTTAATTGATCATACCCTGACCTTTAGTCAATTTTTGAGAACATAGAAGCTCCTTGTAACTGATCAAACAAGTCATCAATATGGGAAATAGGATACCTGTTTTGGACAGTTACCTTATTCAGTTGACAATAATCAATACACATGCGCATAGACCCATCCTTCATCTTAACAAACAACACAGGAGCACCGCACGGAGAGCCACTCGGGCAAATAAACCCCTTACTCAGAAGATCTAGCAACTACTCTTTCAATTCCCTGAGTTCTGTGGGTGCCATCCTATAAGGTGGGATAGAGATAGGACCCTGGGTCAAAATCAATCCTAAAATCAATTTCACGATCAGGTCGCATATCAGGCAAGTCCGCAGGAGACACATCCGCAAACTCGCCTACCACTGGACTCGAATCAAGAGATGGAGTATCTGCTCTGGTGTCACGAATATGTGCTAAATAAGCTAAACAACCCTTCTCAACTAGCTTCCTAGCATGAACATAGGATATAACTTTCTTAGGGAGAAGACTAAGGTTACCCTTCCACTCAAGTCTAGGTGCCCCGAGCATAGCTAAGCTAACGGTCTTAGAATGATAATCAAGTATGGCATAATGCGGGGACAACCAACTCATACCAAAAATAACATCATAATCCACCATGTTTAAGATCATCAAATCTGGGCAAGTACTATACCCCACAAAAGTAAGCGCACAAGAAGGGTAGACGCTATCCACCACCACAGAGTCCCCAACCAGAGTAGATACATAAATAAGGGCATCAAGAGTATCACACATCATATCCAGACCCACAGCAAAGTATGTAGACACATAAGAAAAAGTAAAGCTCGGATCAAATAAAACAGAAGCAATCCGGTCATAAACTGAGATAGTACCTGTGATGACAACATCGGAGGCCTCAGCCTCGGGTCTACCTGGGAAAGCACAAAAATGATTGCGCCCTCCAGTAGCCTGTGAACAACCACGATTATCCTGTTGAATCTAGGCCCCGCCCCTACCGGGCTGTTGTCCGCTCTACCTGCTTGAGGACCGCCTCGATTAGGCTGGGCACCACCCCTACCAGCGGTGTGGCCGCTCTGCCCTACCAGTGCGCGATCCTTACCCCCTCTGTGTTATATCCTGTATTTTATACGTCGGGATAATCCCAGTCAACCACGATAAGTTAGGGACAAGACTATTCCGGAATACGAAGTCGAGACTTTTGACCACTATCGTGTTTCAAGACATAAATCGCTTATGATTTGTTGGCATGGAATATTAAGGAAATTTGGGGTTAAAAGTTATTTTTGGAAAGTAATTGGTTCATGAAAAAGAAAAAAAAAAAGAGAAGGCATGTGGCCGGCCACATGGATGTGGGCCCATGGCCACATGGAAGCTTAATATATGCAATTAAAAGGATGACTAAGTGATCATTTCATCATCTTCACCCTTAAGGAAAATTCAAAAACTTGGAGAAGGAGAAAACAAAGGCCATTCTACCATGACCAAGAAAAAATTGAAGTCCAAAAATTGACCACAAAAAATATTTTCTTCTAGTTTCTCTACTAATTGGAAGGTCCTCTACGACGCGGGAGTGGTCATTGGAACAAGCAAACCATTCGTTTTTGCAAAGCATCAACTCTAGCCGAGTGAAGAGGAGAGTGAAGAAGGTAAGGTTTAATCTTCTCTTTTATATGTTATGGATGGTTTGTGGATGTTGTAGTATGTAGAAATCAATGAAAATCATGAAAATATGGATGTTGATGTTGAACCTGTGTGTGGGTGTTTGGCCGTGTGTGTGTGGTGGTGTGTAGAGTGATGAATTAATTGTATTTAGCATGTTTGTGTGTTGTTGTAATGCGTAGAAATGAATGAAACTCATAAAATATTGGAGTTGATGTGGTGGTTTAATATGGGTCATCTTGTATGCCAAGAATGAATTAATTTTAGTTAGCGTTTTGGTTGTTGTTGTCGTGTGGATTCTATGTTGATAACGGAAGTTTAATGATTCAAATTGAAGATGAAAGTGTCGTAATTTTGTTTTAGTGGCCAATGTGATCCTTATGTAGTTTTTGTACTTATGAAAATAATATTGTTAACGTGTGGATTGTTGGTGTAATTCATGAATTTGGAAGAAGGAAAGGTGTTGTTGTTGTTGCTCTCGGGTTTGGGTTGGTTTCGGGTGAAGTGGAGTTTTGTTTGGGTTGTTTTGGATAGTGTGCGGATTGTTTAAAGTGTTCTTGAATCTTGTTTAAATAATCTTAGATAAGTACTTGAATACGTGAGCGTTGATGTTGGTTCGAATGTAAGTAGTTGAATTGAATATAATGGGATGTTGTTGAACTATGTAGAAAAGAGCTATTAACGTTAGAATGCGTTCTGAATTGATTATTGATGTTGTTAGTGTGGTTGTTGGTATTGTTGTTGATGAATTTCGCCGAGTTGAAATCTCGGGGTTGTTTACGATATGGAAAAAATGCCGCCCAAATTTCTGTAGAATTGAGTGCGAGTTGGAATTGAATTCCTAAATGCCTTTAGCTAATGTTCGATGTCTATTGACGTTGTGTAGACCTTGGGGAGCCGAGACTTGAGTTGGATTAGTTTGGGAAGCGAACGAGGTATGTGAAGCTTATCCCTTCTTTCTTTGGCACGTCTTAGTGGAAAGTAGGCTATGACTCGATCCCCGGGGTAACTCTATTCTTATGATCCGAGCATGGTTACGATTCGTATTCATTTCTTGATATTGGTATTCTTAATATAGTAGAAATATGGTGCTTATGTCCTTGAAATGACTGGACTTGAAATGTTGTATAAACGGTTTTGTTCCTAAAGGATCTTATGTCTAAAAGTGTTCGTAACTTTCATAGACAGAACCGGATTGGTTTGATATGTGCGTAGGTGATTCCATAACGTATAACGACTTTGGCTTTCATGGGCGGGCCCGTATTGGGTTGACGTATATCCGTGGGGCCCGAGACTTTTCTATGTTGAGACAAATGGCTTTTGGAAGAATTTAACGCGACTATCGTCTGACCCTCGAGTGTTGGTGATTTATCTATCGAGTCTGTAATAATGACTATGTTCTTGACTTCCATAAGTTAATTCGTATGGTTTGATACGTACCCACGATTTCTAAAGTTCTACTTGACACGTTCCCGAGTGATCTTTGGAGGAAACTTAATATGACTATTATTTGGCTTTTAAATGAGGGTTCGTTTGGATCATTCTGTTGAGTCAATAATGTTGATGTGTCTACTTATTTGCTGAGTCCGTAATGATGATTTATGTGTATGTGGTTGCTTACTACTCCGCTCGTGCGTGGTCGTTACATCTTTCACTGAGTCCCGGGCCAGGACATGTTTTCGTGCACAGCTCTACTATATTATTCACCGAGTCCCTCATTAGAGGGCCGGGACACGCTATGTATATGAAGACGATGATGACATGATTTTACTTACCGAGTCCCTCATTGCAGGCGGGACACGCCATCCACCGAGTCCCTCACAGAGGGTCGGGACATGATATATGTATATATGTGATGATGATATGATCTTACTTACCGAGTCCCTCGCCGTAGGTACGGACACGATATATGTACACACATGTGCGTAATGATTGTCGATTGGATCGCTAAGTCCCATAATGATTTGGTTATGATATGGACATGTATGATTTATGTTTTGCTGGTAAGTTCTCCTCGTGGTTTTCTAGTTACCGTACTCATGTTCCATATTCCTCACTTCGCACTTTTATTCTATTTATCGTATTCCATGCTTTACATGCTCGCACATATTCCTGCATCGACCCCCCCCTTTCTTGGGGCATGCTTTCATGCCCGTGTGCACAAACGATCGTTTTGGTGAGCCGCCGGTTTAGGACATCCATTCTCGCTGTTCTTGAAGTGCTCCTTTGTTCCGAGCCTACTTATGGTACGTACTCTTTTATTTTATATGTATGTGATTATTCGCCGGGCACGGGGGGGACCTCGTCCCGTAGTATGATTCTCGTTTTACTTAGAGGTCCGTAGACACATATGTGGGCCGTGATTAGTTACTCCATGGCCATGTTTGCGTGATTCATGTTTTGGGCGGTCCCGTTCGCCATGCGCCGCTTGTCGTACGCGTGTACATATGTTTGGTCATATTATGTATATTACGCACCCCTTGCCGACTATTCAGTGCAAGTATATGTGTTTGCGTGGGAGACAAAGTTGAGACGACGTCCGACTTTCGTGTATGTTTAAGTTATTCGTATACCGATTGCTTAGCGTTGTGTGTGTACGAGTGCCTACCTCGGGCACTAGTCATGGTCTACGGGGTGGGTCGTGACAAAAGTGGCATCGTAGCGGTTCGTCCTCGGAGTGTCTGGCGCACCGTGTTCAGTAGAGTCTTGTTTATCGGTGCGTCAGGCACCACATCTATAAACAAAGAGGCCACAGACATTTAGGGATGTTATCTTTCCTTCGATCCTGGGCATCGTGCGACAGAGCGTATTATTGATGACTCCTCCCTAACGAATTGTTATGTTTTCAGCCGATGCCTCCGAGGAAGGCAACAATGGCCTGCATGAGCGGGAAAGTCGACCACCGGGAGAGACCAGCCGTGTCCAGAGAGTTACCAGGCCTCGTCCGTGCCCTCGTGCCCGAGGTTGTTGCCCCGATGGGCCGAGTTCCGCCATACCGCCACTATCGTAGGGACTTGAGCAAGAAGATGCGCAGAGCCGTGGAGGCGGCTCCCCCCGCTCGCTCCCCGAGCCTCCGCCCCCGGCCGTGGGCGGAGGATAGGGCCATGCGAGACGCAGGTTGTCCGCCTGTTGACAGAGATAAGACGGGGTAGGCCCGCGGTGCACCCGATTAGGGGGTGATTATGCGGACGTACGTGATAGTTCGAGGACCCGTGATTTTCTCGACTTGTAATCCCCTGCAGCACGGCACGGTCAAAGCCCGACGAGGATCCCCGGTGAGTTTATTCGACCGATGTGCGGCGCACACCGAGGGTGATTAGTGCTTCCGAGACCGAGTCCGTCGAGCCGGCTTCATACCGGTTGCGTGATGTAGCCGTTAATTGGTATGAGTTGCGGGAGTTGTCAGGGGCGAGGATGCTCCCTCCAGCATGGGACCAGCCCGGAGGCCTTTCCGGGGACATTTTCTACCTCCGCAGCCGCGGCGAGCCGCAGTTGATAGCCCTCGCGCCCGAGGTAACGGCAGAGTGTCCGAGATTATAGCCTCGAGTTCTGATTCAGCCGATATGCGCCCGCTTATGGTAGCCGATAGGATCGACCGGATGCATCGATATGTGATAGGGCTGGATCAGTACTTGGTTGATAGTTTCCTGATAATGGCTTCGCAGCCCGGTATGGATATTGCATGGTTACAGGCCTATGCACAGGGATGGAGGACCGACATCGTGGTGTCACCGACAGAGATTATAATAGGGCCACCAAGAGGGCTAGATCGCTATTCTCGGGGGTTTCGAGGCGGCAGCTGCGGCAAGAATCGGGTATTCTTCTCCGCCCGAAGACGGAGCGCACCCCACGGTTCCCGGCAGAGGATTTGAAAGACGTGCGCATTCCGGGGCCGGTCGCAGTTCCAGGCTCGGTTCTGGGCAGATGCATAAGTGGCTTGGGCCGACGAGGCCATCTATGCCTCGTTGCCCTCGCCGCGGGGCAGCGCCATCCCGGGAATGCCGTTACGCCACTGTGCTTGCTTTGCTTGTGGCCGTCAAGGCCATATCATCGAGGGGAGTGTCCGTACGTGGGTAACCCGGTGGCGTGAAATTTCACACGGGTCGGTTGTCTGGTCATCTACCTCCGTAGCTATGCGCCCCCACGGGCGGGAGTTTCAGCACCATCAGCCGCGGTAGAAGTCGTGGCGGGGTCTAGCCTCCGGCGGTCCTTCGAACCGCATATATGCGTTGACTAGTAGAGATGATCGGGCGACACCAAATGCGGTCACACAGTACATGAATCCTTATTGTGATTTATATTTTTATGTGTGTGTGGCTATATGACCGTTGCTTTAGCGGTAGGCGGAAATCCAAAGGCCGATAATCAAGTACTTTAAGTAGCGATTTATTGTAGGTGCTCATCCATTGGTAATCCGGGAAGAAGTAGTTATACCCTTAGATGAGAAGTTAATATTTAGAATGAAGGAGGGCTAAAATATTAATTCTCGTTACGAGACGTTTCGAAATCGTTAAAACTTCAATTTACTCTAAATTATGTAACGAAGTTCACGCGGTGAGACGGACGCGATTATACTAGCATTAGAGCACCGTATTTCACCGGAGTTCCAAGGTTAAGCGTGCTAGAGCGAGAGAAATTTCAGGATGGGTGACCCCCTGGGAAGTTTACTAGAAACCCTAAAAAGTCAGACACAGGAGAGCCAAATGGAAAGCTAAAGTAATCTAAGGAAAATTAGAATATGCAGAGTGGGTGGAAACCTTAAGAGGTCGCGTGGGCCGAGGCGGATTAGACCGGTGAAGAGGAAGAAGGTGCATTACAGGTTTAGAGTCAAAGTGAGTTTGAATAGTGTTTGGAAATATTTTGTAAATGTGATAGTAGTAATTATGTTTATATATGTGTGTGATGTTCCGTATATGGAAATATCATGATATGTGTATTCCGGCAACCAACGTGGCGTATATGGAAGGTATTAATCGGACAGGGTAACGCAGTTCAAGTGAGAAAAAGAAAAAATGGCACAAATGTTACAAGGCAAGCTGATGCCGTTTTCACTATGGGATAAGCTTGGGAAGTACTAACACAATGATATTTGGAAAAGGAAGAAATGAGTGCATTTAACGGCGAGGATCGAATGTCAATAAAATTGCCTCAATTGAGATTGGAAAAAATCGGACATAGTGGCAAAGTATAATTGGGTAATAGTATAAGCACACTCTTTAAAGGGGGAAGTGGGTGCGCAGAGATGCACAAAATGGAGATAATCAACACTACAACGTGTCCGATACGGATGCTCCATACAAGATTCCTCAAGACAAGTTGGGTAAGATCTAAACCCAAGAAAGTGGGGTAGAAGCTAGGATGGTACTGGAGATAGTGCTGAAATTGACTGGGAGGCTTTGAATGATATGACATTAAAAGTTGGCGGTTTAAGAGAGAAAATGGCAAGAAACGATAATGAAAGTAACTTACGTAGAGACAGATAAAGACACTACTTAAGCGTGTCGGGTTGTAGGCTAATATGAGATATACTTCATACAAGTCGTATAAGAGTAGTATATTACCCATGAATAAGTATAAAAGGATAAGACCAAGCTGGATAGTTAATCGAAAGTTTGGAATCCTTAGCATAACAATACGGTGATAATATTAAAAGCGTTAAAGAAAGATGTAAAAAGATGAAGTAGATAAATTACTAAGATAGGACTAGTACTAGAGGCAATAGGACATTGTTATGGCCCGTACTTTGTACGTTTGGATATTTCGAAGTCGTCGTGGGAAGCTAAGGACGAGACCATTTCAAAAAATTATTTTGGTGTACGAGTTGTTATAAATACACCCCATGACTATTATTGCATGGGAAATATTAAGAAAGGCAAGGATAAAAAGAGAAATTTGCAAAAATGGCCAATGGAGATAATGCGGGAAGCGTTAGGGACAAAAGAATATTGGAGAAAAGTCGAGGGGCAAAATGGTCATTTCACGGGCATTCATGAAAAATTCCACAACAAGGGGCCATATTGGCCATGTGACTAATAATAAAATAAAGAAAAAGATGACTAAGAAGTCATCCTTTTTAAGAAAAAATTTCAAGAAAATTCTAGAAAGAAAAAGAAAAGAAAAGAAAGAAAATTCCAGAGAGGGGTACGTGCCCCTCACATGACTAAGGGGAATTAAATATATGTGGGAGTCATCATCTTTTAATTGAAGACAAAGCAAAGCAAAGAAGAAGGAGGGAGGAGAAAGAATGGCCAATTCCGCAAGGTGGGAAAATTGCTCCAAACA
>NC_081344.1:52324865-52335700 GCF_029784015.1 Lycium ferocissimum
GCATACCTTACTTATTCCTTGAATTTATTAGTTGTACCATAATTAGAGTCCTTAAATACTCATTTCCTCTATTTACCCTTTTTTTTTGCGATTGAAGGTTTGTTCCCTTTCCTATACGCACCTTATCTCTTAAACCATCAAATCTGATTTCTTCTTTTATTACTATCATAGTCAATGTACTATTGCATCTACTTTCCATGACCTGCTCTTTCATTTATCCAGCTCACACTGTTTCATAGTCTCCATTTACTAGGTAGTTGTACCATAGTCAGGCGTCATAATTCTTCCAATAGCTTGTCAATTCTTATCCTACTCATAAAATATCTCTTTTTCGTCCTCCTTTCATCCCTTTCTTATCTCCTCTTTCGATGCCATAACTAGTTTCAATTTGTACATACCCCTCGTATATTCATCATATTTTCTTTATAATCAAATTTCTGTACTCTTTATTAAGTCTCGAATCCCATGCTATAGATGGTGTGCCTTGTCAGGACCCAAACCGATGAGTCGTGACAAGTGTTTGACCTCTAGTGACCAAACACCCCTATACTCATATCCGAACCATACCGAACATCATTATCCATATGTGACTTAAAATCGATCTCATATCGCCTCATGAACTCGTACATTTACATACATACAAAATTCGAAAGAACAATGCAAGCCAACAAGGCCGCTACATATCTTGTACACAAAAAGAATAGGAGCCGACATCATCCGACACACACACACCTATCTACGTACCTACATGGAATAGAAAATCGTAGTAAAGGGACGGGACAAGTGCCCCCGCCCCCATAGGCATATACATCTCTAAAAGGATGGCATACAAAAAATAAATTGCAACTACGGATCAAATGGAGCGCACCAACTACTGCTGAGTAAAGGTCCTACTGAGCGGGACCGCCCGTACGTGTGCACCGTACTCGGCGGCACGAACGCGCAGTTCCCCGAGTAATAGGGGAGTCAGTACGGACAATGTACTGAGTATGTAAGGCATAAGAGTAACATAAGTATATGCATAAGAATCATGAACGGAATCTGGAACTCAAAGCTAAACTGACTGTCTGCATATATTTGTATAAATAAGTATCTGTATAACTGATAATGCCTCTGTGGGTGCATAATCTGCATGCTCTCAATGATAATCATGCTCATGTATATAAATATAGGGCATATGCTGAGGAACGTTCAGCCCGATCCATATCCCATATAATAGTGCCGAGGAACGTACGACCCGATCCATATATCATATAATAATGACGAGGAACGTACGACCCGATCCATATATCATCATCAAGGTGCACTAGCCGATCAGGTGGTAATGCGTATATAGCGCCTATCCATTTTCCCATACCCTATGTACATATAATATACGCGTATATAATGCCTTCTGGTCATGGGTCAATATGCATATGTATATGAATGCAATGCATAACTGAAATGTATACATAGAACTCTCGGAGTGACATAAGGTCATATTACCTCCGATGGACAACTTTTGAGCTAACATCATCAACATAAGTAATCTCAAGACCCATGAACAAAAGGAACAACCATACGGGGTATAGGGACATTGAAGACTGAAATACTCCTAGTGCTTCTAAGAATAGAGTAATATGGAAGCTCATTTAATCGCTTGTTGGCTCATAACATAGGATCATGCCAAAATGAAGAAGGAATAGCCTTAATGTCTCCTTAATCATTTAACGTTCTTGCAACAAAAAAGTATATATACCAAAATATAGGCTCCGGACAGTTGAGCACTCCCGTAAAGTAGAATAGGTGTCCTAGGTGGGTGGATCACCTGTTTGGAGTGTAAACCACACCGCGGGTAGGAAACGCAGCCCCCGAAGAAAGGGGGTCAGTACGGAATATGTATTGAGTATGCAAAGCAAGAAATATAGTAACAGGATCATAATCGAACAGAAGATACAGAAAATAAGCACAATATGCAATATGTCAAATTTTTAGTTTAAAAACATAAATCATGCATAGGCTCTTAGAACGATGGTCGCCCGCCTGTCGATGGCGCCATACCATATCATACTCGTAAGATTTCATATCTCCGACACCCGACATATCATATCACATCATAACGCCGTAACACCCCATAACGCCAAATATACACCGTGCCGGCCAAAGGTGACTCGGCATACCGGACACATCATACTCCGGAATATATCAAAGTGCGCACGAACATAACCGGCCCGGGATCCGGCGAAGGAAGTACTAACCATATGCACGAGCGGAGTCGTGAGTAACAATATGCATAAAATCATAATCATAAACTCATTAAATAAATAAGAAATCCATGCTCGGGAGTTAAGGTGAAAGTAATACTAAGTCTTTCCCGAAGGTCATTAAGAACGATCATAGAAAAGTCGCGGGACCCACGGACGGGTGTCAACCCCATCCGAGCCCGCTTATGGAATTTAGGGGATGTTATGCCTTATGGAATCCCCCACGAAAGTTTCGTGGCGATCCGAGCTGAAATGCTACGAAAGTTACGAGCGTTCGTAGTTTTGAGAATCTCTTAGGGCAAAATACTTTACATAGCTTTTAAAATTCAACCATATGAAAACATAAGTACCTTAACTTGACCATATTAAGAGAGTAAGTCTATGGAGGCAAATAAAAGTCATAGGCAAGCTCGGATCGTAAGAGTGGAGTTTCCTCGAGATTCATTTCGTAGCCTACTTAACACTAGGACATGCCAAAAGAACGAAAGATTAGGCTTCACATACCTCGTCCGCTCTCAAGCTAAGTCAAGCCTCAAGTCTCGGGCACTCCAAGATCTACATAACGCCAATTATATCAAACATTAGCTAAGCATTTAGGCATCCAATTCCAAACAAACACCAAATTCAGAAATTTGGCGGCATTTCCGTAAATACACCAACCCCGAGATTTCAACTCGGCCAATTTCATCAACAACAACACCAACAACCAAACTACAACATCAATAATCAATTCAAAATGCATTTTTAACATTAAACACTCTTTTCTACATAACTTACGCGACATTCATAATATTCCAATAACATTCAACAACATGCATAATATTTCAATATACTCACTTTAACTACTTACATTCAAACCAATATCAACGTTCTTACATTCGATTACTAATCCGAAACCATTCAAACAATATTCAAAACGCTTTTAACCAATTCACACAATTTTCCCAACAACCCAAACAAGGCTCCACTTCACCCGAAAATCAGCCCAAACCCGAAAACAACACCACACACATTCTTCATTTCCACATTCATAAATTACACCAATCATCCACACTTTAACAATGTCACTTCCATAAATACAAAATTTACATTAAAAACACATTAACTTCCAAATCAGCCCATAATCATCCTAACATCAATTTGAGTCATTAAACTTGCATTTTTCATCATAGAATCCCTAACGATTTACAACGAAAATACTAACGACGATTTGTTCATTCTCAACTACACAAAGGGGGACCTATTCGGCCAACACCCCATACACACATATAGATGATTTTCATTCTTTTCTTCACACTACAACAATCAAAACATGCTAACTATAATTAATTCATTACTTCCAACACAACATACACACACACGGCCAACACCATATACACGGCCTCAACTTCAACTTGGTTTCTATCATGAATTTCTTCCATTTTAGCATACTACAACACATATAAACCATTCATAACACATAAAACAAGATTAAAACTTACCTTTCTTCTCCAACTTCTCAACTTGCCTAAAGTTGGCCAAGGATGAAAACGAGTAATCTATCGCTTCTAACAACACTTCCACGTTAATAAGCACCCTTCAATTAGTAAGTTTGCTTGAAGAAACAATTTTTTTCTTGGCTAAATTTTGGTCTTAATTTTTGGCACCTATGGCCGAAACCCTCTCTCTTTCTCTTCCAAGTTTTTTTCTCGATTATTCTAGAAATGAAAGTGAAGAAGATGACTTATTAGTCATCTTTTAAATTGCCAAGTATTGACCATCCATGTGTCCATGGTCCACACCAAGGTGGCCGGCCACATGGTCACTTATTTTCTTCTTTTTTTTGTTGAATTTTCAACTTTCCAAAAATAGAATACTTTCCAAAAATGGAATTTGACTCCAAATGTTTTCTTAACATTTTCATACCATTAAAATCATGCACAACTTAAGCCTTCAAAACATACAAGAGTCTCTACTTCGTCTCCCGTGATAGTCTTGTCCCTAACTTATCATAATTCACTCATGTTGTCCCGTTGTTCAAAATACGGGATATAACAGTTCTCCTTCTACGTTCACAAGATCTACATTTAAAAGGATCATACTAAGGTTAAGTCTTAAAGACACTCTTAAGTTCAAACTAGAATAATTCATGAGCTAGCAAAAATTGGGCAGCATTTCTCCTGTTTTATCGACTTCCATTATATCGTAAAACAGTTGCCAATCAACAATGACATTATCATCAATTTCATAATTAAGAGACTTCATTACATGCCCAAAACTCCTTTTCATAGCCAACACACAACAACAATTTCAATACAACTCTACATACACTCGTATACCACACTTCCTCATCATCATTACTACCATTCATAGCAAGATTATACCCAAAGTACTTGAACAATTACAACTCAAGTCAATTTATTACCCATAACATCATCAACCCACCTTTGAACTTCCACTTTTGCTTTCTTTCCCTCAATCAAGTTATTCAACAACTAGACATTCTTAATAACATGGAAACATGTATAAAAACTCACCTTAATCACACAAGAGCAAGCTTTGAATCAAATCAATCACTTAAGTGAAACCCCAACTTCAACACCAATGAAAATCTTGAGTTTTACAAACCCTAGTGAGCCTTCCAACACTTGGATCCCTTGATTCTTGCTATTTGATCTATGATCTCTCTTGGGTTTGTGTGGATATGCTTGGAGGAAGGTTCTAGATCTTTCAAGACTTGGGGAAATGTTGGAAATGAAATAATTGAACAAGGGTCATCCATATATATATAAAAAAAAAAAAAAAAAAAAAAAACTAGCCCGATCCGATTATACGGTCTGTATAATCCCACCATGGAATTACCCTTCTTTGGAAGGGTTATACAGACCATTATACCAACCGTATAAATTTTTACGGTCCGTATAAGTGGTTGTACAACTCAAATTTTTTCGAAACTCATTCTCGTCGATTCGTTCAGCCTCCAATACTTATGGAACCTTATTGGGACTTGCAGAACACTTCATTAACCATCTAAGGAGCCTTATAGCTCCTCTTCAAGACATTACTAAATAATTCTTAGCTCAATTGTTATGAAACCTTCTCAATATAACTTGCATTTCACTTTCTTTCACAAACTTAGTTCCACCGGTTCGTATGACTTCAAAATCTCATAGTACGCACTTAAGGTTATCAAATACTCTCTTTTATCTCGTAAGGACTTCATGTTCATCTTAAGCTCGCGTTGGTCTACTCATAATGCAACAAATCTGAAATCTCAATGAGGTAACATTCCCCCCCCCTTCTCTCGTAGCAACATTCGTCCTCGAATGTTAGACTCTTGGGGATTCTATAAAAAATTTCACCAGAGTTTCCCCTGTAATATGGCAGTACCATCCTTTCACAACAACCCAATATATATTGCCTCACAGGGCTACAACAACAACAACCATTGCCACACATGACCAAGAAAATATCAAAAAAAGCATTACATACCTGAGGAAAATAGTGTCTCTGCCTGAGTCTCCTCTAGAGGTGGAAATAAATGTGGGTACTTGAACTTCATGTATTCTTTCGCTTCCCATGTCATTTCCTCTATTATTTCTCCATAAGACTTTAACTGAAGCTACATCTTTGGTTCTGAGTCTCCGTACTTGCCTATCTAGAATGGCAATAGGAGCTTCTTCGTAGGATAGTTGCTCGGTGACTTGAACATCATCTACAGGTACAATTCCGGAAGGATCCCCAATGTACTTATGAAGTATCGATACATGATCAACCGGATGCACAGACTCCAACGCAAAAGGTAGCTCTAACTCATATGCCACCTTACCTATTGTACGAATAATTCTGGATGGTCCGATGTACCAAGGGCTCAACTTACCTTTCTTGCCAAATCTCATCACTCCCTTCATAGGTGAAATTTTCAGGAAAACCCAATCGCCTACTTCAAATTCCAACTTGCGTCGTCGATTATCTGCATAGGATTTCTGTCGACCCTAAGCCGCTAGCAATCATTCCTTAATTACTTTCACTTTGTCAACTGCTTGTTGTATCCAATCTGGGCCAACTAACTGATTTTCTCCAACATCAAACCATCCTATAGGGGATTTACATCTTCGTCCATACAAAGCCTCATAAGGAGCCATTTGAATACTGGAATGGTAACTGTTATTGTAAGCAAATTCAATAAGAGGCAAATGGTCATCCTAGCTACCTTGAAAATCAAGTACACAAGCTCTCAACATATCCTTAAAGGTTCGCATAGTACGCTCAGCTTGTCCATCGGTCTGCGGATGAAAAGCGGTACTAAGACTCACCCGAGTCCCCAATCCATCCTGAAAAGATCTCTAAAAATTAGCTGTGAATTGTGCCAATCTATCTGAGATAATGGCTGTAGGGACCCCATGAAGTCGTATAATCTCTCTAAGATAGAGCTTCACATAATCATCAGCTGAATAAGTAGTTTTGACAGGTAGGAAATGAGCTGACTTTGTAAGCCTATCAACTATGACCCATATTGAATCATACTTCCGCTGAGTACGGGGCAACGCTGTAATGAAATCCATATTAATTACCTTCCATTTCCATGTCGGTATCACCATAGCCTATAATAAACCACCAGGCTTCTGATGCTTTATTTTAACTTGCTCACAATTTGGACGCTGAGCGACAAACTCCACTACATCTCTTTCCATACCATCCCACCAATAAACTTCTTAGAGATCATGATACATCTTTGTTGTGCTCGGATGGATAGAATAGTGAGAATAATAGGCTTCTCTCATAACTTGATGATGAAGGCCTGCAACGTTAGGAACGCATAATCTACCTCGATACCTGAGCACTCCATCTTCTATAATCACGAAAGGTGTCTTTTCTTTTTGAGGAACTGTATCCTGATAATGGACTAGAACAAGATCTTCATACTGACGTTCCTTTATCTCAGATACCGAGGATGACATCGTTGTATCCTGATTTGTAACTCCTATATCACCTGAGTCTATCAGTCGAACTCTATCGCTAGCTAATCGACGAACTTCATGGACTATCTCTCTTTTCTCCAGCTATACATTGGTTAGACTACCTGTCACGACCCAACCCCGTAGGCCGCGACTAGTGCCCGAACTGGGCACTCGTACATACTCAATTACCAGAATCATCATACAAGTACTTATGCATACACAAAGATCATACGTAGTCTCAGATTGTCGCAAACACAGATATATATCATAGAAGCCAGCAAGGCTATTATAAGGGGCAACGTCCCAAAATATATACAAACGCAAGCCGACAAGGCTGCCATGGCGAATGGGACCGCCCAAACACAATAACATACGAACACACCTGTAAGGTAATAGCCACAACCCACATATATGTCGACAGACCTCTAAGAGTCATAACAGAATCATATGACGGGACAGGGTCCCGCCGTACCCCTGAATAAACATATATATATGCAACGGAAGAATATGTACCACAATAAAGGCTCCGGACAAAGGAGCACTCCAAGATAGCTGAGTAAGTGTCCTAAGCTGGCGGATCACCAAACTGGGCGTCTGTACCTGCGGGCATGAAACGCAGGCCCCGAAAAAAGTTCGATTTTAATATGTGCGAGTATGCAAAGCAAAACAGAATCATAATCGAAACAAGAGATACAGAAATAAAGTACAATATGCAAAATGTCAAAATATTTAGTCTCAAAATACAAATCATGCATGGGCTCAGGAACTATAGTCGTCCGCCCGTCATTGGCGCCATAACACATCATACTCCAGAAGATTTCATATCTCCGAAACCCGACATATCCCATAACACATCATAACGCCGTAACACATCATAACACCAGAATATAAATGGAGCCCGGCCCTATAGAGAGGGACTCGGCGAACCATAACACATCATACTCCGGAATATATCATAGTGCGCCCGAAACATAACCGGCCCGGGACTCGGCGAAAGATACAACGTAGATGCACGAGCAGAGTCGTGAGTAACCATATGCATAAAAATCATCATTACAGACTCAAAAAATAAGTAAATACTCAACACTCGGGGGTCGGGTGATAGTTGTATTAAGTTCTGTCACAAGTCGAACTAAACAAAGAAAAGTCGCGGGACCCACGGACGAGCGTCAACCCAATCCGAGCCCGCCTATGGAAGGTATAATCATTATACGCTACAGAACTTCCTACGAGCATATCAAGGCGATCCGGTTTCCTACGAAAGTTACGGCCATTTTTAGACATAGAATCCTTTAAAAACAAAATCTTTATGCAACATTTGAAATCCAATATTACCAAAGACATAGGAACCATAATACTATTACATTAAGAAGGCCGGCGTTAAGAGGTAAATAAGAATCGTAGACATGCTCGGATCGTAAGAATGGAGTTTCCTCGAGGCTCGTGTCATAGCCTACTTACAACTAAGACATGCCAAAAGAAAGAAGGGTTAGGCTTTACATACCTCGTCCGCTCTCAAAGCTAATCCAAACCTACGTCTCGGACTCCCCAAGATCTACAACAACATCATCGATACCAAACATTAGCTATAGGCATTTAGGACTTCAATTCCAAACTAGCACTTAATTCTACAGAAATTTGGGCAGCATTTCCCCTATAAACACAACAACCCCGAGAATTCAACTCGGCCAAATCATCAACAACAATACCAACAACCATGTTTACAACATCAACAACCAATTCGAAATGCATTATAACGCTAATAACTCTCTTCTACATACTTTGATAACATTTCATTATGTTCAATTAGCCACATATAATCAAACTAACACCAAGGCTCACACATTCAATTACTAATCCGAAACCATTCAAACAATATTCAAGAACACTTTAAACAACCCACACAATATTCAAGACAACCCAACCAACACTCCAATTCACCCGAAAAACACCCCAACCCGAGAACAACACAACAACACATTCCTCTCTCCCGATTCAGGAATTACACCAAGAATCCACACTTTAACAATGTCATTCTCATAAATATAAAAGCTACACTATAACCACGTTAAGTTCCAAATCAGCCCACAACAATTACAACATCAACTTGAATCATTAAACTTTCATTCTCAACATAGAATCCACAACAACAACAACAACCAAAACACCTAAATAAAATTAGTTCATTCTTAACCACACTGAGGAGGCCATATCTTTCGGCCATCACCCCAACCTACCAACTTCATGATTTTCATTCATTTTAACACACTACAACAACCAAACATGCTAAATAGAATTAATTCATCACTCCCACACAACACACACACCTACACGGCTACAAGCCGACACGGCTCAACTGACATGCAATATTTCATGAGTTTCATCCATTTTTACATACTACAACATACCCAAATCATCCATAACATATGAAGAAGAAGATTAATCCTTACCTTTTTGTCACACCCCGACTTTACTAGGGTGTGATGGGCACCCGACCCCGTATACGGAGCCGAGCGAACCCGCTAACTCTTATTACACATATGAACTCTTTGGATTCTTAGGACAAAATAAAGTAAAATACATAGTAAATTTTTTTTTTCGAAATCCTTTCGTCGTTCCTCAAAATAAACACAGTTTGTAAATAGGAGGACTCTGTAAAAATAAAACACATCGACCAAAGGGAACTTTTTTTTTAAGGGCGACACTTTGGACCCCGACTCGTCCGCAAAGTCTCTAACCGTAATCGATGTCATAGCACGTGTGCGGCCGGACTCGGCTACACTCCCGCAGCAACGGAGTTCGCCAACCTCGCCGAAACATCTTCTATGCTAACTTTGCGTCATCTGGGTGTACCGCGTGGCACGAAACGCACCCCGAAGAAGAGGGGTCGGTACGAACAATGTACCGAGTATGTAAGGCATAAATAGTAACATAGTAAGAAATGTATACATGAATAATAACCGCATAGAAACATAGAACACGTCATGTCAAGTTGTGACTGCGTATATGGGGATCATATCTTGCGTATAGCGAACATAGAACATATCATAGAATAGTAGAGTAACCTGTGCATATAAGTGCCCACACGGGGCGGATGCCATGCATGCTTACTTGGTCATATCGAATGTCATAGTACCGCACGAGGCGGCTCGCCCGCACATAGCGCCGAATACTCCCGACTCGGCCATAAATCCCGCGTCCGGCATCCCGCGTCCGGGATGATAAACAAGTACCGACTGTGTGGCAATGATACATAGTTCCTTCCCAATTCCCCAAGTATACATAGTTCCCATCCCCCCAACCCTTGTTCATATTTAGCATGCGAGGGGGAAACCAAGGAAAATCGTGTACTTATCTTGAGTGACGTAAGGTCGGAAACCTCCGATCGCATTACGGAATAATCATGGTCGCTTTGTCTCACCTTGAAGGAACGGTAATCATAAGGCGAGACTATCAACATAGAACATGTCATCATAGTATCATAGTTGTCATAGAATCATAGTCATCATAGAATCGTAGACATCATAGGATCATAGATACCATAGAATCATAGGCATCGTAGATTCATGGTCATCATAGGATTGTAGTGAATTGTTTTAGGTTATAAAACTCGTCAATATTGTAAAACTTAGTTTTTTAAAGAAAAATGCAT
>NC_081344.1:52335800-52354475 GCF_029784015.1 Lycium ferocissimum
GATTTCTAACTCTTATGCTATATTCGAGGGGATAAATGTGAAGTCATATTGACACGCTCATTGAGGAAGTGGAAAATATACCCCCCTAAAAGACGACCTTAGAAATAGAAAGGATTCGTATTTCTAACAAATATTATATGAAATTCCCGGGCCAATTCCATAAAATGGAAAATGAGAAAGAGCACTTTATGAGGGAGGGAAGTTAAGAAAGACCCTAAAGGCGAAGGTCAGAAAAGTGGACTGATGAATTGGTTAAGGGAAGTTGTGTAACCATTGAGGACAAGAGGAAGGTTAATGAATTAATAAGTGTTGGAAAAGAGGCATGTTACATCTCAGAGATTTCGAATTTGTTGCATTGTTAGTAGACCAACGCGAGCTTAAGATGAACATGAAGGGTAATGTTACATCTCGGAGATTTTGGATTTGTTGCATTGTGAGTAGACCAGCGTGAGCTTAAGAAGAACATAAAGTCCTTAAAAGATAAAGGAGAGTATTTGATAACCTTAAGTGCGTACCATGAGATTTTGAAGTCATACGAACCAGTGGAACTAAGTTCGTCAAAGAAAGTGAAACGCAAGTTATGTTGAGAAGGTTTCGTAAAAATTGAGCTAATAATGATTTAGTAATGTCTTAAGGAGGAGCTATAGGGCTCCTTAGATGGTTAATGAAGTGTTATGCAAGTGCCAATAAGGTTCCATAAGGATTGGAGGTTGAACGAATCGATGGGAATGAGTTTCGAAAAAATTTGAGTTGTACGGCCACTTATACGGACCGTATAAATTTATTTGCTCGGTATAGTGGTCTGTATAACCCTTCCAGAGAAGGGTCATTCCATGGTGGGATTATACGGTCCATTTATACGGGCCGTATAAATGGCTATATAATCGGGTCGGACCATTTTTTTTTTATATATGGACGATCCTTGCTCAATTATTTCATTTCCAACATTTCCCCAAGTCTTGAAAGATCTAGAACTTTCCTCTAAGCATATCCACACAAATCCAAGAGAGATCATAAATCAAATAGCAAGAATCAAGGGATCCAAGTGTTGGAAGGCTCACTAGGGCTTGCTCTTGTATGATTAAGGTGAGTTTTTATACTTGTTTCTATGTCATTAAGAATGTCTAGTTGTTGAATAACTTGATTGAGGGAAAGAAAGAGGAAGTTCAAAGGTGGGTTGATGATGTTATGGGTAGTAAATTGACTTGAGTTGTAATTGTTCGAGTACTTTGGGTATAATCTTGCTATGAATGGTAGTAATGATGATGAGGAAGTATGGTATACGAGTGTATGTAGAGTTGTATTGAAATTGTTGTTGTGTGTTGGTTATGAAAAGGAGTTTTGGGTGTATAATGAAGTCTCTTAATTATGAAATTAATGATAATGTCATTGTTGATTGGGAGCTGTTTTACGATATAATGGAAGTCGACAAAACAGGGGAAATCTTTGCCCAATTTTCTCTAGCTCATGAATTATTCTAGTTTGAACTTAAGAGTTTCTTTAAGACTTAACCTTAGTATGATCCTTTTAAATGTAGATCTTGTGAACATGGAAGGAGAACGTTAAATGATTAAGGAGACGTTAAGGCTATTCCTTCTTCATTTTGGCATGATCCTATGTTATGAGCCAACAAGCGATTAAATGAGCTTCCATATTACTCTATTCTTAGAAGCACTAGGAGTATTTCAGTCTTTGATGTCCATATATCCCATATGATTGTTCTTTCTATTCATGGGTCTTAAGATTACTTATGTTGATGATGTTAGCTCAAAAGTTGTCCATTGGAGGTAATATGACCTTATATCACTCCGAGAGTTCTATGTATACATTTCAGTTAGGCATTGCATTCATATACATATGCATATTGACCCATGACCAGAAGACATTATATACACGTATATTATATGTAAATGGGGTATGGGAAAATGGATAGGCATTATATACACATTACCACCTGATCAGCTAGTGCACCTTGATGATGATATATGTATCGGGCCGTACGTTCCTCGACATTATTATATGATATATGGATCGGGTCGTACGTTTCTCGACACTATTATATGGGATATGGATCGGGCTGAACGTTTCTCAGCACTATGACCTATATTTACATGCATGAGCATGATTATCATTGAGAGCATGCAGATTATGTACCTGAGCATTGTCGGTTATACGATACTTGTTCGTACAAAATATATCGAACGATCGGTTAGCTTTGAGTTCCGGTTAAGTTCATGATTCTTATGCTTATACTTATGTTACTCTTATGCCTTACATACTCGGTACATTATCCGTCTTGACTCCCCAAACCAGGGGCTTGTGTTCATGCCGTGGTACGAGTGTAGACAACGGGCGGTCCCACTCAGTAGGAGCTTTACTCAGCAGTAGTTGGTGCGCTCTATTTGATCCGGAGCTGCAATTTATTTTTTGTATGCCATTCTTTTGGTGATGTATATGCATATGGGTATGACGAGGCCCTGTCCCGTCCTTTCTGCAGTTTTCTATTCTACTAGAGGTCTGTAGACAAGTGTATGTGTATGTCAGGTGATGTAGCCTTGTCGGCTCTTATTCTTTTGTGTACAGTATATGTAACGGCCTAGTTGGCTTTCCTTTGTTCTTTTAGCTTGTATGTATGTAAATGTACAAAGTTCATGATGTCACCCCTTCATGAGGCAGTATGAGATCAGTTTAAGTCACTTATGGGCCCTTGATTCTCAGTACGATTCAGATATGAGTATAGGGGTGTTTGGTCACTAGAGGTTACACAATTATCACAACTCATTGGTTTTGGTCGTGACAGCAGTGGTATCAGAGCAGTTCCGTCCTAGGGTTATCTACAGATCATGTCTAGTAGAGTCTTGCTTATGTGTGTGTGGTGCACCACACTTATAAACAAGAGGCTGCAGGACATTTAGAAAATTATCATTTCGTCTTTCTTAGATCGTGCGATAGAGCCATATGTTAATAGTTCACCTTCTAATGATTTGTTCTGATTTTAGCGATGGTTCGCAAGAAAGCTACAGCTGCCCAGAAGGGTAAGAGAGTGTTTAGTGAGGCCACTAGCCCTACCCAGTGGGCTACTAGGACTCGGGATGAGATTCAGAGTGAGAGCCCATCTCAGACTTCCACGTACCCGCCTCCGGCCACCTGCCCGGTTCCTCGGCTAGATGTTTGGGCCAGGATGTGCAGAATGTTGTACAATTATTGACTAGATTGGTAGCCACCCAGGCTCAGCAGCAGGGGGTTGGTGTTGATCAGGCAGAGAGGGCTGGTAGTTCGAGGGTTAAGACTTTCCTCGAATTAGATCCTCAGAGTTTTCGGTGATAAAGCAAAATATGGACCCTCAAGACTTCATTGATGATATGCAGAGGACCTTGAGGGTTATGCACGTGGATGAGGTCTAGTCTGTGGAGTTACCTTCATTTAGGCTTCGTGATATTCTTTGTACAGTGGTATCAGACTTGGAAGCTATCTAGGGGAGAGAATGCCCGTCCAGCTATTTGGCGAGAGTTTTCAGATGCACTTATTCGCCATTATTTACCTCCAGAATTTAGACGAGCAGGGGCAGATAGGTTTCTGCGTATCGAGCAGGGCAGTATGAATGTCCAGAAGTATTGTGTGTATTTTGATTCTATGGCTAGATAAGCCCCAGTAATGGTGGCTGAGATGGAGGACAGAGTTCATCGTTTCATGGCTGGTTTAGGGCCGCATTTGATAGATGGTTGTACGACTGCCGCATTACAGCCGGGCATGGAAATCTCCCTTATACAGGCATGTACACAGAATTTGGAGGACCGCGAGCGTCAGCGGAAGAGTGAACGTGACTGTGACTGGGGCCATGGTAAGAGGGCCAGATCTTTAGATATCGGGGGTGCGTCCAGGGAGGACAGAGACAACAGTATCCCCGATATCCATTCCATTCGGCAGGGAGTGCACCTCCGCAGTTTTCAGGTCCGAGATTTGATCGGTCTTTTTATTCTAGAGCGGGTCACAGTTCTAAAGCTTCGAGTTCTCGGCATAGACAAGAGTCAGGCTAGATGAGACCCCCTTTGCTGCGGTGTGCCCGGTGTGGCAAGTTACACGCAGTTCAGTATCAGTAGGGATCAGATGTTTGTTATGCTTTTGGTCAGCCAGGTCATAGGATGCGACAGTGTCTGATGCGAGAGAGTGGGGTATTGTTCAGCCTACAGAGTCTATGGCTGGTTCTTCTTCTGCCGTATGCCCTTCAAAGAAAGTTTGTCAGACACCAGCAAGACGAGCTAAAGGGAGGAGTGGAGCATCCAGCTCGAGCAGTCCTCAACATCGTGTATATGCACTAGCTGGTAGGCAGGATCATGAGTCATCTCATGATGTCGTCACAGGTATATTATTAGTCTCCTCCTATGATGTGTATACACTGATTGACCCAGGTTCCATTTTATCATATGTTACTCCATTTTTCACCGACAAGTTTGGGATAGAACCTGAATCGATTAAATCGTTTGAGGTGTCGACACCTGTTGGGGATCCAGTCATAGCTAGGCAGCTATATCGAGGTTGTGTAGTGATAGTTTATAATCACCGTACCTTAGCAGATTTGATTGAGTTAGAAATGATTGATTTTGATGTGATCATGGGTGTGGATTGGTTGGCTTTCTGTTATGCTAATGTTGATTACAGAACGAAGGTAGTTAAATTCCAGTTTTCGGGTGAGCCAGTCCTTGAGTGGAAGGGTAAGGCTGCTTCGCCGAGGGGCAGGTTTATTTCCTACCTTAAGGCAAGGAAGTTGATTAGAAATGAGTACATTTATCACTTGATTTGGGTTCAGGATATACAAGCAGAGTCACCAACCCTTCAGTCTGTCCCTGTGGTTAATGAGTTCTAAGAGGTGTTTCCAGATGAGCTTCCAGGCATTTCGCCAGAGCGAGAGATTTATTTCACTATCGATTTACTGCCAGATGCTCAGCTCATATCTATTCCTTCTTATAGAATGACACCTGCAGAGTTGAAAGAATTAAAGGAGCAGTTGAGGGATTTACTTGAGAAGGGTTTTATTTGGCCTAGTACATCGCCGTGGGGAGCACCGTTATTATTTGTAAGAAATAAGGATGGCTCCTTGCGAATATGTATTGATTATAGGCAATTGAATAAGGTGACTGTGAAGAATAAGTATCCATTTTCGAGGATTGACGATCTTTTTGATCAGCTGCGAGGCGCCAAATATTTCTTAAAAATAGACTTGAGATCGGGGTATCATCAGGTTAGGGTAAAAGAGGAAGACATTCCGAAGACGGGATTCTGGGCTAGATATGGGCACTATGAGTTCCGCGTTATGTCGTTCGGGTTAAATAATGCTCCAACTGTGTTCATGGACTTGATGAATCGCATATTCAGGCCCTTCCTAAATTTGTTCGTGATTGTGTTTATAAATGATATTATGGTTTATTCGCCATCAGAGGAGGAACATGCAGAATATTTACGAGCAGTGCTTAGAGTCCTTTGAGACAGAGAGCTGTATGCTAAATTCTCTAAGTGTGAGTTCTGGTTGAACTCTGTGGCTTTTCTTGGCCACATTATTTCAGATGAAGGCCTCAGAGTGGATACTCAAAAGATTGAAGCTGTGAAGAATTGGCCAAGGTCCACGACACCAATGGAGATACGTAGTTTCTTGGGTCTGACTAGTTATTACAGAAGGTTCGTAGAAAGGTTTTCTTCTCTTTCGGCCCCATTGACCAAGTTGACTCGGAAATCGCGAGCTCCGGTGGACGGATGCATCGGCGGAGTTTTCGGATATTGAAAGACAAGTTGACCTCGGCTTACCGTCTTGACTCTTCCGGGGGAAGGAATAGATGGCTATGTGATATATTGTGATGCTTCGCGTATTGTTTTGGGATGTGTATTGATGCAGCACGGTAAGGTTGTTGCTTATGCGTCTAGGCAGTTGAAGAAGCACCAGAAGAATTATCCAACCCATGATCTCGAGTTAGCTGCGGTGATCCATATTTTGAAATTGTGGAGACATTATTTATGCGGTGTCCATATTGATATCTATACCGATCACAAGAGCCTCCAGTATATCTTTAAGCAAAAGGACTTAAATTTACGTCAGAGGCGGTGGCTAGAGTTGTTGAAAGATTATGATGCCAATATTCTGTACCATCCTAGAAAGGCTAATGTAGTAGCCGATGCTCTTAGTCGTAAATCCATGGGTAGTGTTATATGTCGTATTTTGTACATTGGGACAATCCGAGTTAACTACGATAAGTTAGGGACAAGACTATTCCGGGATACGAAGTCGAGACTTTTAACCACGATTTTGTTTTAAGACATAAATTGCTTATGATTTTGTGGCATGAAATATTAAGGAAAATTTGGGGTTAAAAGTTAATTTTGGAAAGTGGACATTTCATGAATTAAGGGGCATGTGGCCGGCCACATGGGTGTGGTCCAAGGGCCACATGGATGGTTATTATATATAACAAAAAATGACTAATTGGTCATCTTTTCCATCTTCAGCACTTAGAAAAATTTAGAACCTTGGAGAACAAAAACTTGAAGACCATTCGGCCATGGAGAAAAAAAATTGAAGCCCAAAAATCTTGAGCAAAAAAAATAGTTCTTCTAGCAAATCAACCAATTTGAAGGTCCTCTTTAACGTGGTGTAGTTGTTGGAACAAACAAAACATCCATTCTTGCAAGAACAAACCCTAGCCAACTTGTGGAGTTAATAGGAAAAGGTAAGGATTAATCTTCTTCTTCATATGTTATGGATGATTTGGGTATGTTGTAGTATGTAAAAATGGATGAAACTCATGAAATATTGCATGTTGAAGTTGAGCCGTGTGCATGGCTTGTAGCCGTGTAGGTGTGTGTGTTGTGTGGGAGTGATGAATTAATTCTATTTAGCATGTTTGGTTGTTGTAGTGTGTTGAAATGAATGAAAATCATGAAGTTGGTAGGTTGGGGTGATGGCCGAATATGGCCTCCCTTGTGTGGTTAAGAATGAACTAATTTTATTTAGGTGTTTTGGTTGTTGTTGTTGTTGTGGATTCTATGTTGAGAATGAAAGTTTAATGATTCAAGTTGATGTTGTAATTGTTGTGGGCTGATTTGGAACTTAACGTGGTTATAGTGTAGTTTTTATATTTATGAGAATGATATTGTTAAAGTGTGGTTCTTGGTGTAATTCATGAATCGGGAGAGAGGAATGTGTTGTTGTGTTGTTCTCGGGTTGGGGTGGTTTTCGGGTGAAATGGAGTGTTGGTTGGGTTGTCTTGAATATTGTGTGGGTTGTTTAAATGGTTTCGGATTAGTAATTGAACGTGTGAGCCTTGGTGTTAGTTTGATTATATGTGGTTAATTGAACATAATGGAATGTTATCAAAGTATGTAGAAGAGAGTTATTAGCGTTATTGTTATAGCCCGTATATTGTACGTTTGGAAATTCCAAAGTCGTCGTGGAAAGTTAAGGGCGAGACCATTTTCAGAAATTATCTTAATGAACGAGTCGTTATAAATATTATTTATGACTATTATTAGTACGGAAATATTGTGAAGGGTTAAGGGCAAGAAGAGAAATTCGCAAAATGGGCCGTGGAAATAATGCGGAAGGTTAGGGACAAAATGGTAATAATGAGAAAAGTCGAGGGGCAAAATGGGAATTCACCCAAGTTTCATGAAAATTCTAAAGAGGCCATATTGGCCATGTGACCAAAACAAAAAAAAAGGAAAGAAAAGATGACAAAAATAAGTCATCTTTGCCAAATTTCAAGAGAATTCTAGAAAAAAAAAGAAAAGAAGAAAGAAAAATCTAGAGAGGGGCATGTGCCCCTCACATGACTAAGGGAATTATATATATATGTGGGAGTCATCATTTATTCAAGAAAAGGAAGAACAAAAAAAAAAAAAAGAGAAGAGTAGAGGGAGAAAGCAACCAATTCGGCCATGGAGGAAGAAGAAGGGCCCTTTGAAATTTGTTCCTAAAAATTATTTTCTTGATGTATTCCTACTAATTCAAGGGTCCTCTTCAACGTGGTATAATTATTTCGGAAGATAAGCCGTTCGTTTCGTCGTTTTGATAATTTGGGGGAGTGAAGAAACTTGGAGAGAAAGGTATGATTTCAACCTCTTTTATAGGTTATAAAGATTTTGTTTATGTTATGAAATATAGGGATGAGTAGAAATCACAAAAATATGGAAGTTGAATGATGGTTGTATGAAGTAATATATAGCCGTGTATGTGCATGTGTTGTGAAAGGCAAAAATAAGTTGATTTTATGGGATGTTCTAATTGTAGAGGTTGTGGATTCCACGTTGATAATAAAAGATTAATAATTTTGATGGAAGTTGGCATTATGGAGGTGGCCGTGTGTTTGTGTGTGTGATGTGGAAACAAATATGAACCAATGTTCATATGGTAAGTTGGTTGTATTAATATGAATTCTATGATGCAAATGAAAATAGGATGAATTGGGTAAAGTTGTGAATTGTTGGAAAATTGCTTAAAGGCTAATGTGATTTGAATATGGACTTTTTGTATTGTTGGGAAATGGTATGACTAGTATATGAAGTATTAATGTAAGTTATGAATTTGGAAGGAAGGAAATGAGTGAAGATCGTTTAGTGGAAGTTGGGTTGAAGGTTGAGATGATATGTAGAAATGGAAATTTCTTATGTTAGAATATATCGTAATTGCTTATTGATGTCGTTGTTGGTATTGTTGTTGATAGTTTGGCCGGGTTGAATTCCCGGATTGCGTGATGTTGATTTGGGCCGAGCCATATTCTCGGGATGGTGCGTTTACGAGTGCGCCTTGAAATTTCGGTAGACAAGAACTAATTCAAGATTGGAATTTCAAGCCTCGCATGAATAAGTAAGCTGACGTAAATATGACCAAAGTGCAGATTTTGGCGAACTTGGGATGAATTTGGAGTAGCGTAAGCGAGAAAAGGTATGTAAGGCTTACCCTTTCTTTCTACGGCATGTCCTAGATATACTAGGCTTGAAATCGGACCTCGGGGACAACTCCACTCCTCGGAATTCATGTCCAAAAAATTGCCCTTTTTCTTTCAATAGAATTGAATCATTTATGCTGCTAATGGTTTGAAAATTTGTTTAAACGCCTAGAACTTGAACAAATGGAACCCGATTGTCTTAGAACTATTATGAATGACATCATGAAGTGTAAAATTTTGTAAGTAAGGTACGTCACCTTAGTTGACCCGAAGTGGGCCCACAAACCCCGAGACACATGTATATCGTCTGTTTGCCTTACTTCCGCACGAAAAGTCGGAAACCTTTGGCTAATGTTCCCGGCTCGCTATAAGTGTACGGTAACTCGGATAAAAGTATTATGGTTTGACTATTTTGATATAAACGCTCGGTATGAATAATCTGATTTGAATATTCTGACATAAGCATTCCGATGTATATGTTCTGGCATAAGCATTCGGTTATAGGTATTTGAAAGTAAATATTCGGATATGCATATGATCTGACATAAGTATTTCGGTCTAAGTATTTTGGTATGAATGTTTGACATAAGTATTACCCCGCTATGACTATTTGGGTATGAATACGTTGACCTCGAGTATTGTGCGAGTATCCTTATGAGTCATAATGTTCTCCATTACCACGACCCCGGATCGCTGGGGAAGTCCGAAGAGGTTTCTGCATGTCAAATGCTTATAACTCTCCGATGCTAACTTGGAAGAACCCGAAACTTATTCTGATTCTTCAGATGTTAATAAGCGTATGTATTCATCGAGTGCGATTCTATATGCATATGTTTTTACGCACTACTGCGCTCGTGCGCGACTCAATGTATCTTTTTTGAGTCCGGGCCGGGGCATGTTATGATCTCGTGTGTACGTCACGATACGATTACGATTCACCGAGTCCGGGCCGGGACATGTTATCGTGCACTTCTGCGCATTATTCACCGAGTCCCTCGTACTTGCGGGCGGGACACGTTATACGTATGTACTTACGATTTGATGGTACGGGGATGGTGGCCGGGACGGCATATTATGATTATTCACGAGACCCGATGGGCGGGACACGTTATGTATACTTGGCACATGATTACGATATGCATGATTCTACTTCACCGAGTCCCTTAACGAGGGCCGGGACACGTTATTTGCATATATGACTTATGAATACGATATATGATCCTATTTACCGAGTCCTCTTCGGAAGGGCCGGGACACGTTATATGCATCGTGATACGTGACTTTGATATACATTTATGAAGTCTATCACGGGGTCCCTCACGGGAGGGCGGGACATGTTACTACGACACATCTCTGTACGTCGACTGCGAGTATGAATACATGCGACATATCTCGTACGTACGACTGCGAGCACGGGTACGTACGTGCGCGCACGCGCGCGCGGCGCGGTTACGGGTGCGGTCGTGCCTGCGTGCGTGCGTCTAATATACGATATCGTGCGAACATTACGTACGATTTGCACCTCTTCGGACATACGGTGCGACGGTTGTAAAAGCACGCGTTTTGGTGTCCCAGTTGACTTGCTTTCTGTGCCTTTTCGACATATGAGGCGGGTGCGTATGGACTAGGTACGAACGGTAAACGTGCGAGTATACCGAGAAAAGTATTTACAGTTATGTTTGTCTGTTTCGGTTATGGTTCTCTTTTGTATTGCATCCTTACATACTCGGTACATTTCCGTGCTTGACCCCGCTGTCTTCGGGGGCACGTTTAATGCGCGCGAGCTCCCAGATGAGTTGAAGTTATTGCAGAAGATGTTCCAGCGAAGACGGCAAGCTCTATTTTCCGAACGCCAGAGTCCGAGTTTGTACGTATGATTTACGGATGTGATAGAGGCTTTGCGAACGGCGTCGTGGGTGTTGGTTGTCGGTACGTGACGGGCTCCATGGTAGATACGTCGTATGTGATTGGTTTTGTTTGACTACGAAATTTATGTAATTTGAAAGCGAATAGAATTATTTACGAAAGTTATATTTTGCATTTTATTTTTATTTGAAAAAAAAATTATTTGCGTAATGAGAGTCTGTGGGTTCGCTCGGCTCCGGGTGTGGGGTCGGGTGCCCATCACGTCCCATGGAATTGGGGCGTGACAGTTATAATGCATTTCGAATTGATTGTTGATGTTGTAAACATGGTTGTTGGTATTGTTGTTGATGATTTGGCCGAGTTGAATTCTCGGGGTTGTTGTGTTTATAGGGAAATGCCCCAATTCTGTAGAATTAAGTGCTAGTTTGGAATTGAAGTCCTAAATGCCGATAGCTAATGTTTGGTATCGATGATGTTGTTGTAGATCTTGGGAGTCGAGACGTAGGTTTGGATTAGCTTTGAGCGGACGAAAGGGTATGTAAAGCCTAACCCTTCTTTCTTTTGGCATGTCTTATTTTGTAAGTAGGCTATGACACGAGCCTCGAGAAAACTCCATTCTTACGATCCAGAGCATGTCTACGATTCTTATCTACCTCTTAGCAAGCCTTCTTAATGTAATAGTATTATGGTTCCTATGTCTTTGGTAATATTGGATTTCAAATGTTGCATAAAGATTTTGTTTTTAAAGGATTCTATGTCTAAAAATGGCCGTAACTTTCGTAGACAGAACCGGATCGCCTCGATATGCTTATAGGAGGTTCTGTAGCGTATAATGATTATAGCTTCCAAAGGTGGGCTCGGATTGGGTTGACGCTCGTCCGTGGGTCCCGCGACTTTCCTTTGTTTAGTTCTAACGACTTGTGACAGAACATAATACAACTATCACCCGACCCCTGAGTGTTGAGTATTTACTTATTTGTTGAGTCTGTAATGATGATTTTTATGCATATGGTTACTCACGGCTCTGCTCGTGCATCCTGTTGTATCTTTCGCCGAGTCCCGGGCTGGTTATGTTTCGTGCGCACCATGATATATTCTGGAGTATGATGTGTTATGGTTCGCTGAGTCCCTCGCTATAGGGCCGGGTTCCATTTGTATTCTGGTGTTATGATGTGTTACGGCGTTATGATGTGTTATGGGATATGTCGGGTTTCGGAGATATGAAATCTTCTGGAGTATGATGTGTTATGGCGCCAATGACGGGCGGGCGACCATAGTTCCTGAGCCCATGCATGATTTGTATTTTGAGACTAAATATTTTGACATTTTGCATATTGTACTTATTTTCTGTATCTCTTGTTTCGATTATGATTACATTTCTTTTGTATGTTCTTGCTTTGCATACTCGGTACATATTAAAATCTTGACCCCCTTTCTTCGGGGGCGCGTTTCATACCGCGGTACAGACGCCCAGTTTGGTGATCCGCCAGCTTAGGACACCTACTCAGCTATCTTGGAATGCTCCTTTGTCCGGAGCCTTTATTGTGGTACATATTCTTCCGTTGCATATGTATATGTTTATTCATGGGTACGGCGGGGCCCTGTCCCGTCATATGATTCTGTTATGACTCTTAGAGGTCTGTAGACATATATGTGGGTTGTGCCTATTACCGTACATGTGTGTTCGTATGTTATTGTGTTTGGGCGGTCCCATTCGCCATGGCAGCCTTGTCGGCTTGCGTCTGTATATATTTTGGGACGTTGCCCCTTATGATAGCCTTTAAACTTCTATGATATATATACGTGTTTTGCGATAATACGAGACTACGTATGATCTTTGTGTATGCATAAGTACTTGTATGATGATTCTGGTAATTGAGTGTGTACGAGTGCCCAGTTCGGGCACTAGTCGCGGCCTACGGGGTTGGGTCGTGACAAAAGTGGTATCAGAGCGGTTCGTCCTCGGAATGTCTACAGACCGTGTCTAGTAGAGTCTTGTTTATCGGTGTGTTGTGCACCACATCTATAAACAGGAAGCTACAAAACATTTAGGATGTTATCTTTCCTTTTGATCCTAGATCGTGCGATAGAGCTGTATTATTAGGATGACTCCTTCCTAACGAATTGTTATGTTTTCAGCGATGCCTCCAAGGAAGGCAACAGCTGCCCAGAAGGGCAAGTCTACAGTAGCGGGAGAGACTAGCCAGGCCGAGAGAGTTACCAGGGCCCGTGATGAGCATGCACGAGGTTGTGCCCCGATAGCCGGATTCTGCTACACCGCCGCTGCTCGGAGAGACTTGGGCGCGGCGAGCTGCGAGCCGGGGGGTGGCTCCGCACGCCGACTCCCAGGTTCGAGTACCCGAGCCTCTAGCTCCTCAGCCAGTGGCGGAGGATAGGGCCATGCGAGATGCGGTCCAGTTGCTGACCAGATTGGTGGCGGAGCAGGTTCACAGGCATGGAGTAGGAGGTGATCATGCGGACAGGCATGACAGTCAGAGGGACCGTGATTTCTTGACTTGTAATCCTCCAGAGTTCTTCTAGTCAAAGCCCGCGGAGGATCCCCAGGAGTTTATTCGGCAGATGCAGCGTACGTTGCGGTTGATTAAGGCTTCCGAGACTGAGTCTGTCGAGTTGGCATCATATCGGTTGCATGATGTAGCGGCTAATTGGTACGGTGCGGGAGTTGTCTGGGGGGCGAGGTGCCCCTCCGGCCGTGTGGGATGAGTTTACGAGAGGCCTTTCTTGGCCACTTTACCTGCTTTGAGAGATGCGTCGAGCTAGGGTTAATGATTCATACGGTTGAACGGCGGGGCGAGTGTTCGAAGTATAGTACGGAGTTTGACTCATTGGCTAGATATGTACCGCTCGTAGCTGATATGGTGATCGGATGCCGGTATGTGATAGTGCAGATCGTTACTTGGTTGTGTTTGGTGATGGCGGCCCGGCCGAGGGGATGGATATTGCACGGGTACGGCACGTGCCCGAGGGTATGGAGGATCGACACGAGAGGGCGTCGCCGGCAGGGGATTATGATAGGGGCCGGCAAAGAGGGCTAGATCCGGCGGGCATTGGAGTCTCGAAGGCGGGGGGCCTCGGTGGCGACGCATAGAAGATATCCTCCCCGGCCGGCACGGAGCACACCCCGCGGTTCGCGGCGAGGAGACCGGATGGCGCGGGGTATTCGGGCGGTCGAGCTCCCGGGGCTTCGGGCTCGCGAGGTGGACAAAGGTTCCCGTCAGTCGAGGCCACCCATACCTCGATGTTCTCCTTGTGGGAAGACATCCTGCAGGTGTGTTACCGCGCCACGGGTGCTTGTTTTACTTGTGGCCGTCAGGGCCATCTTATGAGAGATTGTCCGCTTGGGGGTAGTTCGGGTGGTGCAGCGCAGCCTACTGGGTCAGCTGCTAGTTCATCGTCCTCCTCTGTAGCTATGCGCCCTACGGGGCGGGGTATGCCGGCACCAGCAGG
This sequence comes from Lycium ferocissimum, assembly GCF_029784015.1. Classification (NCBI taxonomy): domain Eukaryota; kingdom Viridiplantae; phylum Streptophyta; class Magnoliopsida; order Solanales; family Solanaceae; genus Lycium; species Lycium ferocissimum. The sequence goes on from NC_081344.1 coordinate 52,350,068, forward strand.
CCACGGTAGAGGTCGTGGAGGAGCATCCAGTTCTAGCGGTCCTTCGAACCGCATATATGCCTTGGCCAGCCGACAGGATCAGGAGGCGTCACCTAATGTGGTTACAGGTATATTACTGATCTTCTCTCGAGATGTATATGCACTGATAGATCCAGGCTCCACTTTATCGTATATTTCTCCCCTTGTTGCTAGTAGAATTGGGATAAAACCTGAACCGATAGAACCATTCGAGGTAGCTACAGGTAGGAGATACATTATAGCCGAACAGGTTTATAAAGATTGTTCGGTAATTATCTATGGCCGTTGTACTAAAACCGATACGATAATTTGGATATGCGGGGAGTTCGATGTTATTATGGGTATGGACTGGCTAGCTTATTGTTATGCTAACGTTGACTGTCAGAAGAAGGTAGTTCGTTTCCAATTTCCAGGGGAACCAGTTATAGAGTGGACAGAAAATACAGCATCGCCGAGGGGTAAGTTTATTTCATACCTCAAGGCAAGAAAGATGGTTCGGAAGGGTTATATTTATCATCTGGTTCGTGTACATGACCTGAAGGCAGAAGCACCGACTCTTCGATCGGTCCCGGTGGTTAATGAATTTCCGGATGTATTCCCGGATGAGGCTTTCGGTGTCTTACACTGAGCGAGAGATAGAGTTCACCATTGATGTGTTGCCGGACACTCGGCCTATATCTATTCCTCCGTACGAGAATGACACCGTGAATTGAAAGAATTGAAGGAAGCGGTGAGGGATTTATTAGAGAAGGGCTTTATTAGGCCCGATTACATCGCCTTAGGGAGGCATAGGTATTGTTCGTGAGAAAGAAAGATAGGTCGGCGCGGATGCGTATTGATTATAGGCGGTGAATAAAGGTAACCATAAAGAATAAATACCCTCCCCGGGATTGATGATTTGTTTGACCGGTTGCGGGGTGCTAGGTGTTTCTCAAAATGAACTCGCACGGTTAAGCTACCACCCGGTGCGGGTACGTGAGGCGGATATTCCGAGACGGGATTCGGGACCCGATATGGGCATTATGAATTCAGAGTGATGTCTTTTGGGCTAACCGATGCTCCAGCCGTGTTTATGGATCTGATGAATCGAGTATTCAAGCCGTTCGTGGATATGTTCATGATTGTATTTATTGATGATATTCTGGTTTATTCGCGATCAGAAGAGGAACATGCGGATCATCTGAGAGCGGTACTTGGGGTGCTCCAGCACCAGAAATTGTATGCTAAATTCTCTAAATGTGAATTCTGGTTGACTTCGGTAGCATTCCTGGGGCATATTATTGGAGCTGATGGCATTCGGGTTGATACGAAAGATTGAGGCCGTAAGGGGTGGCCTAGACCTACGACACCTGCGGGGTACGTAGCTTTACGGGACTAGCGGTGTACGGGAGATTTGTGGAGAAGTTTGCTTCGATTTGGGCGCCTTTAACGAGGTGACTCGAAAGGCGGCTAAGTTCCGGTGGACCGATGCTTGCGAACGCGACTTTCGATTCTTTGAAAAGAGAAGTTGACTACAACTCCGATTCGACTCTTCGAGGGACCAGATGGGTATGTTATTTATTGTGATGCTTGGTGTTGGATTGGGGTGTGTATTAATGCGACCACGACGAGTTATAGCTTATGCTTCCCGGCAGCTCAAAAAGCACGAAAGAAATTATCCTACTCATGATCTGGAGCTAGCCGCGGTAATTCATGCTTTGAAGATATGGAGACATTATCTATATGGCGTTCATGTTGATATTTATACAGATCACAAGAGCCTCCAGTATATCTTTAAGCAGAAGGAGCTGAATTTGCGGCAGAGGAGGTGGTTAGAGTTGCTGAAAGACTACGATGTCGATATTTTATATCATCCTGGGAAAGCTAATGTCATAGCAGATGCACTCAGCCATAAGTCTATGGGAAGCTTGACGGACGCGCCATCAGAGAGGAAGGAAATAGTTCGTGAGATTCATCAGTTAGGTAGTCTTGGAGTCCACAGGCTGATTACGGGAGATGGGGGTTTACGGTCGAGGAATTCTTTGAATCTACTATTATGGAAGAGGTAAAGCGGCATCGGTATGGGGACCTGTTACGGCACGGTACGGAGATGCAGACTGTGAAAAGGAGAAGACCCCGTTCGAGATTACACACGACGGAGTACTACTACACGGGGCGGTGTATTATTACTGAGGTTGCGGGGGCTGCGGAGACGGGTTATGGGCGAGCGCATTATGCCGTTATTACGATTTCATCCCGGGTCGACGAAGATGTATCATGACCTCGGATGCTTGTCTTGGTGGGATGGTATGAAGAAGGACATAGCGGAGAGTTCGTTGCTCGGTGCCCAAATTGTCGGCGAGGTTAAGATCGAACATCGAAGCCCGGTGGATTGTTACGGGAGATGGAGATTCCGACGTGGAAGTGGGAAATAATTAATATGGACTTTATTACGAGCTTACCTCGCACTCACGGAAGTATGACTCCATATGGGTTATCGTTGATGGGCGGCAAATCAGCCCATTTCCGCTTCCAGTCGGGACTACTTATTCGGTGAGGACTATGCCGGGTTATATATTAAGGAGATAGTGAAACTTCACGGAGTTCCCATATCTATTATCTCCGACAGAGGTGCCCAGTTTACAGCTAACTTTTGGAGATCAATTCAAGAAGGATTAGGGACCCAGGTGAGTCTTAGTACAGCATTTTATCCTCAGTCTGACGGACAGGCTGAGCGTACTATTCAGACGCTGGAGGATATGTTGCGGGCCTGTGTTATCAATTTCGAGAGGTAGGCATTTGGGATGATCATTTGCCTTTGGTTGAGTTTGTTTATAATAATAGCTACCACTCCAGTATCCAGATGGCACCATATGAGGCTCTGTATGGCTGGAAATGCAGGTCACCGGTTGGCTGGTTCGATGTTGGGGAAACTAAGCTAATTGGCCCAGATGTGATCCAGCAAGCAGTTGACAAGGTGAAGCTTATTCGGGAAAGGTTATTAGCAGCCCAGAGTCGACAGAAATCATATGCAGATAATCGGCGTCGACATTTAGAGTTCTAGGTTGGTGATTGGGTATTCCTGAAAGTGTCACCCATGAAAGGTGTTATGAGATTCGGCAAAAAGGGAAAGCTCAGTCCGAGATATATTAGGCCTTATCAGATTGTTCGTAAGATAGGCAAAGTTGCCTATGAGTTAGATCTACCAGCTGATTTGGGAGCGGTCGTCAGTGTTCCACGTGTCTGTCTTCGCAAATGTATTGGTGACCCTTCCGAATATTTCCCATAGGATATCCGAAGTGATAGGGAACTATCCTACGAGGAGCAGCCTATAGCCATATTGGATCGTCAGGTGAGAAAGCTGCGTAATAAAGATGTAGCTTCCGTTAAGGTGTTGTGGCGGAACAATAACCGGGAGGAAATGACCTGGGAAGCCGAGGAAGAGATGAAGAAGAAGTATCCCCACTTATTTCCGGTGCCTACAGGTAATCTAAATTCCTTAATTGGTTATGTTGATTGATGAATGAATTGTATGTGATAGCTATGAAAGAAACTCCCAAAAAAAATGCTTATAAGACGTAGGAATCGGTTTAACATTCGGGGGAATGTTCTAAAGAGAGGATGTTATATCCCGTATTTTGTACATTGGGACAATCCGAGTTAACTACGCTAAGTTAGGGACAAGACTATTCCGGGATACGAAGTCGAGACTTTTAACCACGATTTTGTTTTAAGACATAAGTTGCTTATGATTTTGTGGCATGAAATATTAAGGGAAATTTGGGGTTAAAAGTTAATTTTGGAAAGTGGACATTTCATGAATTAAGGGGCATATGGCTGGCCACATGGGTGTGGGCCAAGGGCCACATTGGATGGTTATTATATGTAACAAAAGATGACTAATTAGTCATCTTTTCCATCTTCAACACTTAGAAAAATTTAGAACCTCGGAGAACAAAAACTTGAAGACCATTCGTCCATGGAGAAAAAAAATTGAAGCCCAAAAATCTTGAGCAAAAAAAATAGTTCTTTTAGAAAATCAACCAATTGGAAAGTCCTCTTTAACGTGGTGTAGTTGTTGGAACAAACAAAACATCCATTCTTGCAAGAACAAACCCTAGCCAACTTGTGGAGTTAATAGGAAAAGTGTTATATCCCGCATTTTGTACGTCGGAATATTTTAAGACAATCGCGGGAAGTTAAGGGCAAGGCCATTTTTCGGTTTTGTTTGAATGCGCGAGTCGCTTATAGATATTATTGTTATGGAAATTTAAGGGCAAACTTGGAATAAGGAAAATGAGAGGCCAAAAAAAAATTGGAAACAATTTCATAAAATGGCACAAGTGTATATTGTATATTTGTGAAGTGGAATATGTATGTATGGACAAGAGATGACTAGGCCCAATTTGAC
>NC_081344.1:52354575-52363572 GCF_029784015.1 Lycium ferocissimum
GGTTTCAAGGATTTTATAAAGGTTTATTCCAAAAAGGTTTCGTAACTACGAACAATCGTAACTTTCATAAACGAGCTCGGATCGCTTGAAACTTTCGCGGGAGATTCTACTGATGGATAAGGTCTCTAACTTTCATAAATGGACTCGGATCGGTTAGATACTCGTCGTGGGCCCAAGACTCTCCACTTGTATAATACTAGCGACTTTTCAAAGGATTTAGTGTGATTAACGTCTTAACCTTCGAACGCCGATTACTTCTTCTATCGAGTTTGAAATGACGATTATGCCCTAATTTCCATAAGTTATCTCACATGGTTTAATACGTGTCTACGAGTCCTAAAGTTCTATTTGATATGTTCCGAACAACATTCGGAAAAACTTGGATTTGACTATCGCCTTGGTTTTTAATGATAATTCACTTTGATTATTTTATGAGTTTTTGGAAAAATGTTTTAAACTGCATGTAGTCTCCCACGACTCTGCTCGTGCATATGGTTGCTATATCCTTCGCCGAGTCCCGGGCCGGTTGTCACACCCCGATTTCCGATAGGGTGTGATGGGCACCCGACCCTTATCTAGGGCCGAGCGAACCTCAGACTATCGTAATACTCGTATTCATGCGGGCCCTCGACAAATCATAAATACATAATAAAATTGTATGAAAAAACGAACGTACTCTATATCGTTTCAAATCAAACAAAACTTGCGACCGTACAAAACCTGCAATATCATGAATGACAATACGACGGCTTATAGAGCCGCTCACAACTAACATCTTATACACGCGACTACGTACGCAAAGTCTCTAACATGACCCGGATATCATAACACGGACAAACTCCACTCGGCGGCGCTCGGAGCAAGTGGAGCTCGCCAATCCCGCTGGAACATCTTACGCTAATATCTTTAGCTCACACAGGTGTACACGCGGCATGAAACGCGGCCCCGAAGAACGGGGGTCGGTACGGAATATGCGAGTATGTAAGCGGGAAATCCATTTACCGAATCATAACCGGAATGAAAAACTACGAAGAAAACAAGTATAGGAATCGAGAGAGTCATAACTTGCTGTGTGTAGCTCTTGTCGTGTATATACATATACCGGTGAGCAAAACATATCATAATCATGTTAGTTCGGAAATCATATGCGAAGTACAGAAAACAGATTTAGTAGTCAAAATGTCAGAAGGCTTAGCTTATTCTTCTTTCTTTTCGAAAAACATTTCTGTCTTACATATATAGAAAATAGATCGTACTTCGAATATCTATATGTAACACGTAACGTGTCCGGCCCTCCAGTGAGGGGCTCGGTAAACGAATCATCGGATTTTGTCGTGTCATCACATCGGACGGGGACCATCATATTATCGTATCATCAGATTATCATAGCATCAGATTTTCATATCATCAGATCGTCACCTTATCAGACTATCGCATCATCAGAACAGACTCATTATATTGTCAGATTTCCACATCACCAAATCATTATATCATCAGATTAAACAGAATAGCATATCATATATCCTATGCGGCCCATAATGGGTCCCGGCGGACGGAACGTGGTCGCCCTCTCTGCCTTGGGCGCCACAACACATCATACTTCGGAAGTTTTCGGATCTCACTGCATCTCCGTCACACATCATATCACATAACCACGGTACCCGGCCGAAAGGGGCTCGGCGTGCCGGACACGTCATAACACCATAATGATATCACATAACCACGGTACCCGGCCTGGGGCTCGGCGTCCGGACACACATCATACTTCGGAAGCTCATCATACTTCGCATTGTGCGCACGATAGTACCGGCCGGGACTCGGCGAAGGAAGTAACAAACATATGCACGAACAGAATCGGGTGATCTATACGCATCTCCAAACATAGACACGGACTTAACGAGACAATCAAAACAAAGCTGTCATTCCGAGAATCCAAGCAATAACCAAATCGGGTTTCTTTCGGATGTTATTTGGAACCTATCCAATATAATTTTAAGCATCATAACCACGTATCGGAAATCATATATATATACGAACCTTTATTTCAAACTTAACAAATAAGTGAGTAATCATATTCGGAAGTCAAATTATTAACCATATTAAGTTATATTAACAAGCTATTAAAACTATACAACGGGACATCTTGCGGGCCCGCGGGCAAGTACCGTCCGGCCCGAGCCCGCCTATGAATGTCGGGGATATTATACATTAGGGAACCTCCTACGAGCTTCTCGGAGCGATCGAGCTCATATGTGAAAGATACGGACGTTCGTAGTTTCCGACTCTTTTATGAACATAATATTTCATGCACATTCATATTCAATCATACAAAGGCATAGAAATCATAATTTAACTACACTATGCATACGGATGTCAAGAAACAAATAAGAATCACGGACATGCTCGGACCGCGGGAGTAGAGTTACCTCGGGGACCATATTATAGCCTACTCATACTAAGACATGCCAAAGGAAGAGAGGTGAGCTTTACATACCTTGGCCGCCTCTACGCTAATCCACGCTTACGTCTCGGCTTCTCGCGATCTACAAAAATGTCATTGGACATCCGACCTTAGCCATAGACATGAAGATTCCAATTCCAAACCATCACTTTTTCTATAAAAATTTCGGCAGCACCTCCCCTATATATTCACCAACCCCGAGAATTCAACTCGGCCAAAAATACAATCAACAAACCCGAGAATGCAACTCGGCCAAATTATCAATAACAATACCAACAATCATATCTTCCAACTTCTACAATTTATTCAAAATATATTCGACATTAGTAGCTCCTTTTACATAATCCAACAATATTTCATTTATATTCAATTCACAATTGTTCACACATTCAAATACTAATCCGAAACCATTCAACAATATTCAAGAGCATTTCAACAACCCGCACTATATCCCAAACAACCCACCCAACACATGCACTACCCAAATTCTTTCAAGTCCAACAAGAATAATTATAACACATTTTCTTTCTTCCAAATTCATAAACTACACCAACATTCTACATATTAGCAACATTATCCCTACAATTATAAGAAACCATACTAATGTCATATTAACTTCTTCCATAATCCGCAAATGATTACAAACTTTATTTCAAACCATTAAATCTCCATTTAACAACATAAAATCCACAACACAACAACAATCAAAATGCTACATAAAATCACTTCTATACCACACCACTTCCATTCGGCCAACACCCCTATACTTACATATTTCATAAATTTCATTCATTCCCCACTCTACAACATATACAAGACATCCATAATATATGAAAAAGAAGAAAAATTCTTACCTCTTTCCTCAATTTTCCACTTGACACCAAAAGAGGTTTGCTTGCTTCAATAATTATACCGCGTCGAAGAGGGTCTTTAAATTAGTAGGAATACTAGAGGAATCAATTTTTTTGAATCAAAGATTGAAGGCTAAATTTTTTTCTTCCTCTCTTTCTCAATTCTTTTTTTTTTCCACAAGAAGATGATGACCCCTTTGTGGCTGAATTTTTCTGGAAATGTTTGGAACCCTTTTGCTGAAAAAAAATGAAGTTTTTTTGTCCCTTTAAAGAAAAGGCCAAAGTCGGTTACTGTAGCTACAGTACTGTAGCGATCTTGTAGCGTACTATAGCGATGCTGAAATGCTGTTTTGCGTCGACGGTTCGGTTTGTAACGTCTATAATTCTCTACTCCGATGTCCTATCAATGAACGGTTTATTGCGTCATAAACTAGACTCGATGAACTTCATTTAGGCTTTTAAAACACCTTAAAACTCCACATATACTATGAGATATGCGCCTCCAAAGTTGACTAAAATTTCGCCCAGCATTTTTTTTTTAAATTTTCGTCGAACTTATTTTCTCTAATTTGCTCGATCTCGGAATATTCCGAAGCTCCCCATTGCCACGATAAGGTACATGCCATACTCATGCTCTGAAAACGTGGGGTATAACACCGGTTATGTTTCGTGCGCACTATGATATATTCCGGAGTATGATGTGTCCGGTACGCCGCGTCCCCTTTGGCCGGGTACCGTGTATATTTGGCGCTATGGGGTGTTACGGCGTTATGATGTGATATGATATGTCGGGTGTCGGAGATATGAAATCTTCTGGAGTATGATGTGGCGTGGCGCCAACGACGGGCGGGCGACCACCGTTCTAAAAGCCCTATGCATGATTTTTTATTTTTATGAGTAAGCATTTTGATATTTTGAATATTGCATTTACTTTACGTACTTACGGTTTGACTATAATCTGTTTACTATATTTCATGCTTTTCATACTCGGTACGTATTCGTCGACCCCCTTTCTTCGGGGTCGCATTTCATGCCGCGCGGTACGGATACTTATTTGGATGATCCACCGACTTAGGATTCTTGTTCGGTGACTTGGAGCGCTCCCCTTGTTCGGAGCCTATACTCGATCCAGTTACCGTTGTTGTGCATATGTATATGTTTATTCACGGGTACGGCGGGGCCTCCGTCCCGTCATATGATTTTGTTATGACTCTTAGAGGTACGTAGACATATATGTGTGGGTTATGGGTATTCACTTTGTTCGGTCGTGTACGTGTGATTTGTGATTTGGACGTCCCCTATATTATGATAGCCTTAACTTATATGTGATATTATCTATTTGAATTGCGATAGCGATATGTATATTTGTACATTTGTGTGACTTCGGGGTGACGTTCCACTTTTCGTATATATATGTTATTTGTATACTGCGTAAGCTATTCGTATGCTACTTCTGATTAACGGGTGTGTACGGGTGCCCAACTCTGGCACTAGTCGCGGCCTACGGGGTTGGGTCGTGACAAAATACACAGAACAGGCGAAAATCTTAAGAGGTCGAGTAGCCCGGAGCAGACCAGATCGGGGAAAGAAAGAAGAGGCGTCACAGTTTTAGGATTAGGATGAGTTGGAATAGTGTTTGGAAATAATTTGTAAGTGAGGAGGTAGCGGCTATATGTCCACGTGTGCATAATATCCCATACATGGTTATGTTAGCAGATATACGTATTCCGGCAACCAATGTGACGGCATATGGAAGGCATTGATCGGACAAGACGATGAAGTTCGAGCGAAAAGAAAAAAAATAATAAGTGGCAAGAATGCCGTAAGGCAAGCTGATATTGCTTTAGTATAGGGTAAACCTGGGGAGTGCTAACATAGCGATATTGGAAAAAGGAAGAAAGTGAGTAGACGAATGGCAAGGGGACCTAAATATCGGAATAAAAGTGCTGCCTAATGGAAATTGGAGAACGTAGACATAGAGCAGAATATAATCAGGTAATAATGTAAGTACACCCCTAAAGGGGGGAAGCGGATGAGAGAGATGCAAGTATCAGATAAAGACAATTAATACCATAACGTGTTTGATACGGATACCCGGCTGAAAGTAAGATTCCTCGCCGAGACAAGTTAGTAAGACCCAAGCCGATAAAAAAAGTGTAGAGGCTGGAATGGCAATTGAGATAGTGCTGAGAATTAATTGTAGAGGCCTGGGATGACAGGACAATAGGAAGTGAAAGCCTAGAGGGAAATACGACAAAGAACGACGACGAGTAACTTACGGAGACGCTGGAAAGATGTAAAGATAGTTTAAACTAGGTTACCGAGATAGAATGAACCCTGAGGACAAACCGGATATGGCTATGGTTGGACCAAAGACCTATTTTGATGCCGGTTGTAAGGAAAGAAAGGAGTAAACAAAGTGAAACAGACGTAAGGAATAGTGAAACCATGCTAAGATATTTCGGGCTAAATAGAGCACCTTTGCATATTCTTGTGAAGATTTCTATGTAATGTGTGACCGGGAAGTTGGGAGCAAGATCTGAACGAAGGGACAATAGGAGGGTTTGTATTAAAGATAAAGAAATAACATAAGACAATGTGCCTAAAATGTTACAAGCTGAGTGACAGAGGGTAAATTTATGTATCAAAACCCTTCAGAATTATATCAGCTGATGACAGTCGAAGCAGGGAACGACTATTAGCAGCTCAGAAACGACAGAAATTATATGACGATAATCGGCGTCGACACTTAAAATTCCAAATCGACGAGTGGGAATGTCTGAAAATATTATTCATAAAAGATGCAATGAGATTCGACGAAAAAGGAAAGTTTGACCCGAGAAATAGGGGACCTTATTACATGCTCGCAAGGCAAGAAGGGTGTGCACTAAAGATGTAGCCTTCTTAAAGTATTGTGACGGAATAATGACGAAGAGAAGACGACTTGGGAAGTCGAAGTGAAGGTAAAGAAGAAATACTATTGATAGATGAGGTTGCATACCATGGCAATAAAGGAAACCCCCAAGATCCTTATACGACTTTATAAGACTAGTTGAACATTCGAGGACGAATGTTCTAAAGGGGGGAAGGATGTTATATCCCATATTTCGTACGTCGGGATAATCCGAGTCAACCTTGATAAGTTAAGGACAAGACCATTCCGGGATACGAAGTCGAGATTTTGACCACAATTGAGTTTTAAGATATAAGTGTGCATGATATGGTTGGTATGGAGTATTACGGAAATTTGGGGTCAAAAGTTAAATTTAGAAAATAATTAGTTTATGAAAAAAAAAAAAAAGAGGGGCATGTGGCCGGCCACATGGATGTGGGCCAAGGCCACATGGAAGTTTAATATATGCAAGTAAAGATGACTAAGTCATCACATATTCATCATCTTCACTATCTAGAAATTTCAAGAAAATTTCGAGGAGAAAATAAGGGGCCATTCGGCCATAGCTTGCCAAGAAAGAGTAAGGAGAAATTGATCAAGAAAAATTATTTCCTCAAGCATTTCAACTCATTAGAAGGTGGAGAACAACATGGAGTGGTTGTTGGAGTAGCAAGAACAAGAATCTATTCAAGAACAAACTCTACATAGGTGGAAGAACCAAGTGAAGAAGGTAAGGTCCAATCTTCTTTTTCATGTGTTATGAATGGTTTGTGCATGCTATAGTATGTAGAAAATGAATGGAATTCATGAAAACATGCATGTTGGGGTGTAGCCGTGTGTAGGAGTGTTTGGCCGTGTGGTGTGTGTAGTGTAGAAGGGGTGATGAATTAATTGTACTTAGCATGTTTATGTGTTGTTGTAGAGTGTAGAAAATGAATGAAACTCATGAGATTATGTATGTTGAGGAATGGCCGTGTAGGGGCTGATTTGGTGTAGGCATGCCAAGCTAATTCTACCTAGTGTTTTGGTTGTTGTTGTTGTGGATTTTATAATGTAGAATGAAGATTCAATGATGCATATTGAAGGGGGATCGTTGGGGGCTGTTTTTAGAAGTTAATGTGATTTGAATGTAGTTTTTACATTTATGAAAGTAATGTTGCTAATGTGTGGATTGCTAGTGTAAATCATGAATTTGGAGAGAGGAATGTAAGGTTGTTGTTGTTCTCGGGTTTGGCATGGTTTCGGGTGAGTTGGAGTTTTGTTTGGGTTGTTTGGAATATTGTATGAATTGTTTAAAGCATTCTCGAATATTGTTTGAATGGGTTCGGATTAGTAATTGAATGTATGAGTGTTTATGTTGATTTGAATGCGAGTAGTCAAATTGAATATAATAAAATGTTGAAGTATGTGGGAAAGAGTTACGAATGCTAGAATGCGTTTCGAATTAATCGTTGATGTTGTTATTATGGTTGTTGGTATTGTTGATGATGATTTGGCCGAGTTGAATTCTCGGGGTGTTGCATTACGGGGGGAAATGCGCCTTAAATTTTCACGTAGAATAAGTGTTAGTTGAAATTGAACTCCTAAGTGCCTTTGGTTAATATTTGGCATTTAATGACATATTGTAGATCTTGGGGAGTTCGCGACGTAAGTTTGGATTATCTTGGAGAATAGACGAGGTATGTAAAGCTACTCTTTCTTTCTCTTGGCATGTCTTAGAGTAAATAAGCTATGACACGATTCTCGAGGTAACTCTACTCTGGTGATCCGAGCATGTACTCTGGTGATCCGAGCATGTCCATGATTCTTAGCTCTCTCTTGATATTCGTATTCTTAATGTAGTCGGATTATAGTTCTTATGTCTTTCGTATGACTATATTTTAAAAGTTGCATAAAAGTTTTGTCTTCAAAAGAATTTTGTTCTTAAACGAATCTGAAACTACGAAAGTCCGTAACTTTCACAAACGGGCTCGGATCGCTCCGAAATGCTCATAGGAGGTTCCATAATGTATAACATCCCCGACCTTCATAGGCGGGCTCGGATTTGGGTTGACACCTATCCGTGGGCCCGCGAGACTTTCCTTTGTATACTTCTGACGACTTTTGGAAAGAACTTAAAATGACTACCACCCCGACCCCGAGTATGATCACTTACTTATCTGTTAAATCTGTAATGAGGAATTTCATGTATATATGATTTTGATACGTAACTATGATGGCTAAAGTTCTATTTTGATATGTTCCCGAGAAACATTCGGGAGAAACTAGATTTGACTATTGGTTAGCTTTTAAATGAAGGTTCGTTTTGATTATTCTGTTGAATTAGTAATGATGATTATGTGTGTGTGACTTCTTACTACTCTGCTTGTGCGTATGATTATGATCTCTATTCACTGAGTCCCGGGCCAGGACATGTTTTCGTGCGCAACTTTGCTATATTATTGTTATACCTCGCATTTTGTACATTTGGATATTCCGAGTTAATGGCGGAAAGCTAAGGACAAGGTTAAAAAAAAAATTTAGAATGCATAAGTTGCGTATTCATATTGTTATTGGTATGGAGTACGAAGGGCATATTTGGAATAAGGGAAATTAGAAGTTAAGAGTTGGAGAAAATATTTCATGAAATAGCCAAGAATGGCCAAGTGGCCGTGGGTCCCATCCATGGTTGGCCAATCCTCTTAAGCCATGAAGATGTGCATGTGGTCATATTATACTTGTAAGGGACTTATATGAATATAGCCAAAGATGACAAGGCAAGAATTCATCTTTACAACTTAAGGGAAAATTCA
>NC_081344.1:52363672-52429588 GCF_029784015.1 Lycium ferocissimum
ATGGCCATTTTCATAAATATTTAGTTTTCAAAATTTCACTCTAGCCCTTAATTTTCATGAAATGCTCAACTTTCCATAATTCACTTTTAACCCCCAAATTTTCCTTATTCCAAATTTACCCTAACACTCCATACCAATGAAAAGATGAATATGCAACTTGTGCATTAAAACAAAAAAATCAACAAAATCGAAAATTAAAAGTCTTGTCCATAACTTGTCGCAACCAACTTAGAATATTCCAACGTACAAAGTATGGGGTATAACAAACATATTCCCAAAACGCCCTCACAACACATCCCGGCAGCTGTCTTATCAATACGTTCCCATCCTTCACAATTCTTTTCCTTTATACCCTGGTCTTAATCGTATCATTACTTCCCATAACTATAATTTCGTCATATTTTCCTCCTACCTATCGATTCATATTATGCCTTAATACATATTACTCTCTATTCCGGACCTATACGGTCCTTTCTAAAGCTGTCTCTTGGTATCACAAAGTCATCTCTTAATATCACCCGATCCGTTCCATATTCCTTGTACCATATCTTCCTCGACCTCCCGGTTAGTATTATCACCGATTCTACGGTCAACTTATTTTCCGGCGCGTCCATGCTCAACTTAGTTAAATCTCATCGTTACTATTTACACGACTTTCTCAAAGCATATTCCAAACTTACATCTTATTCTCGTATTATTTCTAGAAAAATTTTGGCGCAGTCCCCCTGCGTATTTCTTACCATCCCAAAACACACACGCCAGAAATACCAACAGTGCCTCACAGGGCCATCATCATATATACACATCATATCATATCGTATTGTATCACAGCCACACAGGGCTTCCAATATCCATAACGGTCTGAAAATAATGGACTTACCTTATACACTTAACACGACCACGCGTGTCACACTTTCTGCCTCTTTCCCTTTTACTTTCCAACTTTACACTTCAATCGTACATTTATACCGTACTCAACATACGTCTTTCGTACCTTCGCTTACTCGCGCTTGTAACTCCAATATCGTTAATCACCTTCTTCCTTGTCGTCCATTTCTGTGATCAAAGGTCGATGTCGGAATCTCATTTCCTATGACTTGGCTCTATGGCACGATCTAAGAAGTGAAGAAGAAGAGTAACCACCCTAAATGCCCGTAGCCTTGTTTATAAATGTGGGCGGCCTACACCATAAACGAGGACTCTACCGGACACGACTGCCGACAACCCACAGGACGAACTGCTGCGATACCACTTTGTCACACCCCAATTTTCGTTAGGCGTGATGGGCTTAGACCACTTACCTAGGGCCGAGCGAACCGTCTGACTCTCGTGGCACTCATAATCATATTGGGCCCTCATAGCATAACATGAGTACATAATGAAAGCCTTTCAGAAACAACCTGCTTTTCATCCTTTTCAAATCAAGTAAGACCTGGGATCGTATAAGGCCCGTAGAATAATGCATCACAATACATCGGCTTATGGAGCCGCTTAAAAAACTGACATACTACATACACGACCGTCCGCAAAGTCTCTAACATGGAACATGTACATATCATAATGCTTTGACTCGACTCACCGGGAGAAAATGGAGCTCGCCAATGCGTCGGAACATTTTGCGCTAATATCTTGACTCATACGGGTGTACCAAGGCTGCATGAACGCAGCCGTCCACAAGAAGGGACGTCAAGACGAGCAATGTACTTAGTATGTAAGGCATGAGTAACAACATATGAAGGATGCAAAGCATGAATAGTAACAAGACGAAAACATAGGGCATTTAATGAGATAAAGAGTAACACGCACATGCGAGTGCCGCTTTAGGCGGGCAGGTGCCCGCTTATGCTGCGCGAACGTGCGCCTCGATCCATATATATATATATATATTATATTGCTGCGGAACGTGCATATATATGTAATAAAAGAGTAACTTGTACATCTGAGTGCCTTTTAGGCGGAACCATGCATGCTTGTCTTTGCGGAACGCGATGGCCCGATCCATATATTTATTATATTGCCGCGGAACGTGCGCCCCGATCCATATAATATATTATATTTCGCGGAACGTGCAGCCCGATCCATATAATATATTCGCGGAACGTGCGACCCCCGATCCATAACCACATATCCCGCGTCCGGGGGCGTATCATGTCATATTATACTAACCGGTCGTGGTTACGCATATATAACGCTCTCGCCCTTTCCCATATTCCCCTATATACATATACATATATCATATTCATATATCATGTAAGTAGCATGCATGAGAGCGAAAAAGTCATGTATCTATCGGAGTGACGTAAGGTCGGTATCCTCCGATTGTATTATGGAATAATCATGGTCGCTTTGTCTACCTTGAAGGAACGATTATTATAAGGTGAGACTGTCAATGAAGAATAACTTCACGAGGAAACATAAAATAGGATCATAAGGCATCAATTCATATACTTTGGAATCTTTACAAATAGTCATCATTCATGAATAAAATTGAGAAATCAAGAAATAGCTCAACATTCTCATATCGTCATTGAAATCATAGACTTGGAACCTTTAATCATGGAATCATCATCATATTCCTCGTAGGAAAATATTCTCATCTTTGACATCATCGTTGTCATTGTAAAACATATCCATCGTTGTTGTCATGAAAGCTTACGGAGTCATAAACCTCCGTTTTGGAAAGATACAAACATTTTAGAACTCTTTTCAAAAGTAGGTCGTTAGAACCAACAAAGGAAAGTCGCGGGGCCACGGACGAGCATCAACCCGTCCGGGCCCGCCTATGAAAGTTAGAGATTATTACTCGTTATGAGATCTTCTACGATGGTTCGAAACGATCAGGAGCCCATCTGTGAAAGTTACGGGCGTTCGTAGTTTCGGACTCGTTTAGGAACAAAATTCTTTTGAAAACAAAACTCTTGAAAACAACAAAGTTATGGAAGCATTTATGAAATCGTAATCTAAGAATCATGCCTTTGAAAGAAAGGGACGAGCCTTAACATACCTTAGCCGCTCCCTAGGCTAATCCAAACTTATGCCTTGGCTTCTCACGATCTACAATCACGTCATTAGATATCAACCATTAGCCATAAGCACTTAAGAATCCGATTTCAAACTAACACTTTGTCTACGGAAATTTGGGCAGCATTTCCCCTATAAATCCATCAACCCCGAGAATTCAACTCGACCAAATCAACAACAACCAAACCAACAATCATAATAACAATATCAATAATCAATTCACAAAATGTTCAAGACATTCCAACCCAAATCTTACTTTGCCCGAAACTTTCAATTACCATAAGGATAACCACAATACATTTCTTTCTTCCGAATTCATAAACTATATCAACAATTCCATACGTTAGCAACATCATTTTCATTAAAATAAGAAACCATATTAGAAGCACATTATCTTCCAAATCAGCCCGCAACCAATTACAACTTCAATTTGAGTTATCAAACCTTCGTTTCCATCGCATATTCCATAACAACAACAACTACAATACCAAGTAAATTTATCTTACCATTCCTACACAACACACACACCCATTAGGCCAAGCACCCACATCCATGGTTTCATGAATTTTATTCATTCTTTCACATTACAACATGCACAACTATCCATAATACAACAATCCAAACATGCTAAGTGAGTTAGTTCTTTACTCCTATATAATCTCACATACACACGACCACACACAACATACCATAACTTTATGAACTTCATTCATCTCTACATATCCCAACATGCATAAATACCCATAAAACATGTAAGGAAGATTGAACCTTACCTTTTCCCCTTCAATTTGTCTCCTCGGCTAGGACTACCATTTGCAAGAACGAACGGTTTTCTTGTTCCAACAACTACTCCACATCGACGAGGACCTTCCAATTAGTGGAAAAGCTAGGAGAAATTATTTTTCCATGATCAAATTTTGGAGCGAGTTTTCGGCCCGGCCCTTGGCCGATTATCTTTCTCCCTTCTTTCTCCATATTTCTTGAACTTTCTCAAGTTAAAATGATGAGTAATGTCTCATATTGTCTTTACTTATATGTATATATATATATAAGCATGTGGCAGGTCATGTGCCATTTTCTTTCTCCAATTTTTTCTCAATTTTTCTAGAAATTTCTTAAATGCAAAAGATGAATAAGTCTTGCATAGTAAGGAATTATGCATATATATATATATATACTTAGCCTCCACCAATACAAGATGTCCATTTGTGTCATTCCATGGCATGAAAATATTGGTCAAAATATAGGTGGGGCCGCCACCAGGGCCTTTTGGCCATTTCATGAAAAATCTTTTTTTTCAACTTTTAGCCTCCAATTTCTCCTTATGCCGAATTTACCCCTAATGCTCCATTCCAATAAAAAGGATGAATACGCAACTTATACATTCTAAGAAAAATTTATAACCTTGTCCTTAAATTCCCGCCATTAACTCGGAATATTCAAACGTACAAAATGCGAGGTATAACGAGGGCCAAGTTCCGGTGGTCGATGCTTGCGGCGTAACTCAGTTCTTTCGAAAGAGAAGTTGACTACGGCTCCGATCGACACTTCCCGAGGATCCGGATGGGTATGTTATTTATTGTGATGCTTCGGTATTGGTTTGGGGTGTGTATTGATGCGACACGGCGAGTTATAGCTTATGCTTCCGAGCCGGTTCGAAGCACGAGAGAAATTATCCTACTCACGATTTGGAGCTAGCCGCGGTAATTCATGCTTTGAAGATGTGGAGACATTATCTATATGGTGTTCGCGTTGATATTTATCTGAGATCACAAGAGCCTCCGGTACATCTTTAAGCGAAGAAGGCCGAACTTGCGGCGGAGGGGTGGTTAGAATTCTTGAAAGATTATTATATTGATATTCTATACCATCTGGAAAAGCTAATGTTGTGGCGGATGCACTCGGCCGTAAGTCTATGGCGGTCCAGCGGACGTGCCATCGAGAGGAAAGAAATTGTTCACGAGATCCATCGGTTGGCTAGTCTTGGAGTACGCTTGGCCGATTCCGGGAGATATTGGTTCGAGGTATTCTTGAATCTCTATTACGGAAGAGAAAGCGGCGTCGGTATGAGGATCTTGCAGCACGTACGGAGACACGACCCTTGAGAAGGAAAAGACCCCGTTTGAGATTACATCGGTGGAGTATTATTACATAGGGGCGGATTATGTGCCCGCGTTGCGGGGCTGCGGCGACGAGGTTATGGGCGAGGCACATTATGCCGTTGTGTTCACCCGGGGTCAACGAAGATGTATCACGATCTCGGATGCTTATACTGGGTGGGATGGTGTGAAAAGGGACATAGCGAGTTCGTCGCTCGGTGCCCAGGTACCGGCGAGGTTAAGATCGAGCATCGGGCTTGGGTGGATTATTGCGAGGAGATGGAGATACCGTCGTGGAAGTGGGAAATAATTAATATGGATTTTATTACGGAGACACCTCGCACTCCTCTGAGGTATGATTCCATATGGGTTATTGTTGATAGCCGACAAAATCAGCCCATTCCTCCCGTCCGGACTACGTACTCGGTGAGGATTATGCCATTATATATTAAGGAGATTGTGAGGCTTCACGGAGTTCCCATATCTATCATCTCCGATAGAGGTGCCCGAGTTACTGACTAATTACGGGAGATCATTTCAGGAAGGATTGGGGACCCAGGTGAGTCTCGGTCGGCATTTCATCCTCGGTCGACGGACAGGCCGAGCGCACCCCCTATTCGTACGCTCGGAAGATATGTTGTGGGCTGTGTTATTGATTTCAGGGTATTTGGGACGATCATTTGCCGCTTGTTGAATTTGCTTATAATAACGGCTACCATCTCCGGTATTCGGATGGCACCATGAGGCTTTGTATACAGAGATGCGGGTCATCGATTGGCTGGTTTGATGTTGGCGAGACTAAATTAATTGGCCCAGATGTGATCCAGCAGGCAGTTGATAAGGTGAAGCTTATTCGGGAAAGGTTATTAGCGGCGAGTCGACAGAAGTCGTATGCAGATAATCGCCGTCGACATTTAGAGTTTCAGATTGGTGATTGGGTATTTAAAGTGTCACCCATGAAAAGGTGTTATGAGATTCGGCAAGAAAGGAAAGCTTAGTCCGAGATATATTGGGCCCTGTCAGTTATTCGTAAAATAGGCAAGGTTGCCTATGAATTAGATCCCACTGATGATTTGGGAAAAGCGAGTGCGCGGTATTCCACGTTTCTATGCTTCGTAAATGTATTCCGATCCTTCCAGTATTTCCTGTAGATGATATCCGGGTCACGGAAGGGCTATCTTATGAAGAGCAGCCTATAGCCATATTGGATCGTCAGGTAAGAAGGTTGCGGAATAAAGATGTGGCTTCTATTAAAGTATTATGGCGAAACAATAATCGGGAAGAAATGACCTGGGAAGCTGAGGAGGAGATGAAGAAGAAGTATCCTCACTTATTTCCGGTGCCTACAGGTAATTTAAATTCCCTACTTGACTATGTTGCTTGATAAATGAATTGTGTGTGTGATAGCTATAAAAGAACTCCCCCGAGTGCTTATAAGATCCCTTAAGGTTAACCTAACATTTGAGGACAAATGTTCTAAAGGGGGGGGAGGATGTTATATCCCGTATCTTGTTGTTATATCCCGCATTTTTGCGCGTTCGAATAATTCAAGATAATCGCGGGAAGACGACAAGCAAGGCCCTATTTTTATTTTCGTTAAGCATATGAATGGCTTATGAAGCATTTAGAAGCGGAATTATTAAGAAAGGTCGAGGGTATGAAGGGAAACTTGCAATATGCCTCGTGGAATTATGGAGGAAGACGAAGGGTAAATTTGGAATTTGGAAAATAATTTTTCATGAAGTCCATGACAAGAAAAAAATGGGCTTGTGGTGAGTTGGGCCATGTTGGCCATTCAACTCCTTCTTAATGGGCCAAGCCCATATGAGAAGTAAAGAATGAGATTAAAAGATGACTTAATAGTCATCTTATCTCATAAAATTTCTAGAGAATTCAAGAGCAAGAAAGAAGAAGAGAGAGAGAGGCCATTCGGCCCTTGAAAAGAAAAAGAAGAGAGAGAGAAAAAGAGAAAGAGAAGAGAAGAAGAGTTTCAACGTGTTCCTCCTAGCCAAATCACTCCTTGGAGAGCTCTTAACATAGTGGAAGGTCTTATGGAGCAAGGAAAACAATAACCTTGACAAGTTGCCAATTGAAGCCAAGTGAAGGATTTAAAGTAAAGAGGTAAGATTTGAACCTTTTCTTGTATGTTATGAATGTAAGTGTGTTGTGAAGTATAAAGATGGATGAAATTTATGTGCTATGGAGGTGTGTGTGTGTGAATTTGCAAGGCTGTGGCCGTGTAGTGTGTGTGTTGTGTTGTATGGAAAATTGAGTTAATTCTATGTTGTGTATTGGTGCATGTTGTGGCGTACAAAATGGATGGAATTCATGAAGAGTATGAATATAGGGGTGTGGCCGTGCATGAGCATGTGTGTGTAGAAATCATGTGCTAATTATTTTACTTAATGTTTGGTTGTTATTGTTGTAGATTCTAAGTGGATAATGGAAGTTGAATGATTTTGGAGAGGATGTAGTTGTGTATGTTTGATGTTGGCCGTGTGGTTGATTGTATGGAAGAAAATGAATCAATTTTATCTTGTGTTTGGGTTGTTGTTGTGTTGAGGATTCTATATTTCCTATGAAGCATAATAATCTTGTGAAGTTGTAGTAGTTGGAAGCTTGTGGTGGAGGTTATGTAATTTGAATATAATGAATCTTGCATGTATGGAAGATTATGAGACTTGTATGATATTGTTGGTATATGAATTATTAGTTTGTCATTGTTTTCATTGGAGTTGGAAGGTCTTGATGGAAGTAATATGTTGATTAAATTGTTAGGACGTACTTTGGTTTGGTTATTGAGATTGCTAGTATGAATATTGGCATTGATGTTGCTAGATTGGCCGGGTTGAATTCCCGGATTGTTGTTGATTAAAATTTGGCCAGGTTGAATGTTGAGGATGATGTATTTATAGAGGAAGTGCTGCCGAAATTTCGGTAGACAAGTGTCACTTCGAGATTCTACTTCTAGACACTTGAACTAACATTTGGTAAACATGACCAATTTGTAGATTGTGGCGAAGTTGGAGCTTGAATTTGGAGTGCCATAAGGAGCGAAACGAGGTATGTAAGGCTTCACCCTTCTTTCTATGGCATGTCTTAGACGTACTAAGTCGACTACGTGTCCGAGACCATTCCTTTTCTCGGAATCTAAGATTGAAAATAGTTACTATTCATTCGGTAGAATTGAATTAGAACTTGCGCGAAACGTCGGAAAAACTTCTTTAGCATCCAGAACTTACCCGAATAAGACCCGATTACCCTAAGACCCTCCCAAGTGACGCCATGAACTGTAATGTACGTAAATTTGATACGCCGCCTCGTCGACTCGAGGGTGGGCCCGCTATTCCCGAATCCTTTCTTATTGTCCCATTTAGCTTACTTTCATTCTATAATGTAAGGAAACTTTTGGACATCTTTTCAACTATTAAATAAGAATTGTTTTAACTAAGCCCTTAACACCAATACATGATTTTCCTCACCGAAAGTTTACAAGTGTTTTCCAAAATATTCTTTCTCTTCAAAAACCAAGTTTTCAATATTGCCATTTTCCAAAACATACATTTTCTTTAAAAACTAAGTTTTATGATGTTGCCAATTTTTATGACCTAAACAATGACTATAATCCTATGATGACTATGAACCTAGGATGCCTATGCTCCTATGAATACTACGATCCCATGACGACTACGATCCTATGAAGACTGTGATCCTATGACTACTATGATTCTATGGTGACTATGATTCCCTGTTACTTGTGATTCTACGATGTCAGCTATGCCCTGTCTATAATCCGATATGCTATGACACGTTCTATGTTGATAGTCTCGCCTTATGATTATCGTCCCTTCAAGGTGAGACAAAGCGACCATGATTACTCCATAAAGCGATCGGAGGGTTCCGACCTTACGTCACTCCGATAAGTACCTGATTTCTCTTGGACTCCCCTGCATGCTATGATATATATATATATATGTATAAAACTGTATTTGGGGAAAACTGGGGAAAAGGGCAGAGCGCTATGAGCGCTGGGTTATACTCACGGTGCATGTATCCGTACTTGACTTGATATCATCCCGGACGCGGGATGCCCGGACGCGGGAATTATACTATGTGGGCAGGCCGATATATTCGGTGCTATGATTTACTATGCTATGCTATGATGCTATGATTTACTATGCTATGCTATGATACTATGATATACTATGCTATGCTTTGATACTATGACTATGAAAAGAAATATCCTTTTTCTAAAAAGGCAACAAGCATGCATGATATCCGGCCTGAAAAGGGCGTTCCTATGCACAGGTTACATTCTTGTCTCAGTGTATATATCCATGACCCCTCGATATTGCTATTTATAATCCATGCTCTTGTTTACGTTATTTTCTGTGTCTTACATACTCGGTACACTATTCGTACTGACGCCCCTTCATGTGGGCGCTGCGTTTCATGCCGCGCAGGTCAGCAGATAGCCGGAGTTGATCCCTAGGAGTTCTCTCAGCATTTTTGCAGCGCTCCAGTTGTTTCGGAGCCCCAGTCCCTTGGTATTACTTTTGTGTATATATATTCGGGCACGGCAGTACTCGGCCCTTCCTATGTATATGTGTACTATGTTAGAGGCTCGTAGACAGATATGTACAGTAGCTATGTTGTACTCCTGATTGTCCCCGTCGCTGTATAGTATGATCGTAAAGCTTATTAGTCGATGTTCATAATTGTGCTATGTAAGTTAATGCTTGTCAAAAAAAAAAAAACGGCGTAGTTCATTTGTGCAATAAAAGTTAGCGGGTTCGCTCGGCTCCGATTATGGGGTCGGGTGCCCATCACACCCTAGTAGGATCGGGGTGTGACAAAGTGGTATCAGAGCAGGCGGTCCTAGGGGTTTGTCTACGAGCCGTGTCCAGTAGAGTCCTGTTTATGGGTGTGTAGCGCGCCACACTTATAGACAGGAGGCTGCAGGGCATTTAGGAAATTTGACCTTCCTTGTATCCTAGATCGTGCGATAGAGCTATAATAAGAGGTTTTCCTTCTTTCTAATCCGGTGTTACATTTTCAGCGACGCTTGTGAAGATGAAAGCAACAGCCGCCGGTAGAGGGTAAGATAGCGACGAAAGGCGGAGGCCGGTAAATGTTGAGGGGTGAGTCCCATAACGAGGCCACCTCTCGTGCTATTCGCGCTCCGTCGATGC
Source organism: Lycium ferocissimum (assembly GCF_029784015.1). NCBI lineage: Eukaryota > Viridiplantae > Streptophyta > Magnoliopsida > Solanales > Solanaceae > Lycium > Lycium ferocissimum. The sequence goes on from NC_081344.1 coordinate 52,373,985, forward strand.
AGGGGAGCAAGAAGGAACTCCCATTCCAGCCCCAGCACCTCCAGTTCCCCCACCTGAGGCTTCAATTCTGGGAGCCGAGACAGTCGTTCTTTCGTTAACTCAAATAGTAGCCACTCGGGCTCAACAATGACGGGCATGGAATTTGGTGATGGGGGTCGCGTGTAAAAAGGGCTAGAAGGGAGTACGGAGAGAGACGGGTACGGGGAGCATTTTCGAGTACTCGGGACCAGATCGAGGTGCCGAGAGTTTTGGGGTCCCGACATAGAGCCGACTTCGCGATGCGGGGCTACCCCCACCGCGGTGCGCGCGATGTGACGAGCCACGCTCGGGCCGTGTTACTTAGATACAGGAGCTTGCTTTGTTTGCGGTCGGATTGGCCGTGTGATGCGCGATTGCCCGCGAGAGGTATGAGAGATCAAGCTCGGCCCGGAAGACAGGTCGGCTATGGAGTTTTGGGTCCCCGGTATAGCGGTGAGTCTAGCCGAGGAAGACCACCCGCATCACGATGCCTTCGGTGCGTCGTAGATTACGTGCGGGGCCGTGTCGCGCGGCACGTACGATGTTTCTATGCCCGTGCTAGGCCGGGTCATTTTATGCGCGATCGCCCATCTCGACGTGGCGAAGTAGGGTTCGGCCCACGAGGGTAGTAGCTGACCGACAGGATCCTGAGCTATCCCCTGACTCCGTACCAGGTATATTATTAGTAATTCTCTATAATATATATGTATTGACCAATTTAGGTTTTACAATGTTATATATATATCGCGCCTTGTATTACTGAGTGTATTGGGTTGGAAATTCTATAGAAGTCGTGTAGGTTGGGACGGATTAGACTAGCATGAAAAGGAGGCCTCCCCAGAGTGTCATAATACACTATGAGGCCAGTTTAACATTCGAGGACGAATGTTCTAAAGGGGGGGAGGATGTTATATCCCGCATTTTTGCGCGTTCGAATAATTCAAGATAATCGCGGGAAGACGACAAGCAAGGCCCTATTTTTATTTTCGTTAAGCATATGAATGGCTTATGAAGCATTTAGAAGCGGAATTATTAAGAAAGGTCGAGGGTATGAAGGGAAACTTGCAATATGCCTCGTGGAATTATGGAGGAAGACGAAGGGTAAATTTGGAATTTGGAAAATAATTTTTCATGAAGTCCATGACAAAAAAATGGGCTTGTGGTGAGTTGGGCCATGTTGGCCATTCAACTCCTTCTTAATGGGCCAAGCCCATATGAGAAGTAAAATTTCATGAGATTAAAAGATGACTTAATAGTCATCTTATCTCAGAAAATTTCTAGAGAATTCAAGAGCAAGAAAGAAGAAGAGAGAGAGAGGCCATTCGGCCCTTGAAAAGAAAAAGAAACCGAGAGAAAAGAAAAGAGAGAGAGAGAAGAGTTTCAACGTGTTCCTCCTAGCCAAATCAATCCCTTGGAGAGCTCTTAACATAGTGGAAGGTCTTATGGAGCAAGGAAAACAATAACCTTGACAAGTTGCCAATTGAAGCCAAGTGAAGGATTTAAAGTAAAGAGGTAAGATTTGAACCTTTTCTTGTATGTTATGAATGCTTAAGTGTGTTGTGAAGTATAAAGATGGATGAAATTTATGTGCTATGGAGGTGTGTGTGTGTAGCCGTGATTTGCAAGGCTAAGCCGTGAGTGTGTGTGTTGTGTTGTATGGAAAATTGAGTTAATTCTATGTTGTGTATTGGTGCATGTTGTGGCGTACAAAATGGATGGAATTCATGAAGAGTATGAAAATAGGGGTGTGGCCGTGCATGAGCATGTGTGTGTGGAAATCATGAGCTAATTATTTTACTTAATATTTGGTTGTTATTGTTGTAGATTCTAAGTGGATAATGGAAGTTGAATGATTTTGGAGAAGATGTAGTTGTGTATGGTTGATGCTGGCCGTGTGGTTGCGGTATTGTATGGAAGAAAATGAATCAATTTTATCTTGTGTTTGGGTTGTTGTTGTGTTGAGGATTCTATATTTCCTATGAACGCATAATCATCTTGTGAAGTTGTAGTAGTTGGAAGCTTGTGGTGGAAGTTATGTAATTTGAATATAATGAATCTTGCATGTATGGAAGATTATGAGACTTGTATGATATTGTTGGTATATGAATTATTAGTTTGTCATTGTTTTCATTGGAGTTGGAAGGTCTTGATGGAAGTAATATGTTGATTAAATTGTTAGGACGTACTTTGGTTTGGTTATTGAGATTGCTAGTATGAATATTGGCATTGATGTGATAGATTGGCCGGTTGAATTCCGGATTGTTGTTGATTAAAATTTGGCTAAGTTGAATGTTGAGGATGATGTATTTATAGAGGAAGTCTTTTGCCGAAATTTCGGTAGACAAGTGTCACTTCGAGATTCTACTTCTAGACACTTGAACTAACATTTGGTAAACATGACCAATTTGTAGATTTTGGCGAAGTTGGAGCTTGAATTTGGAGTGCCATAAGGAGCGAAACGAGGTATGTAAGGCTTCACCCTTCTTTCTATGGCATGTCTTAGACGTACTAAGTCGACTACGTGTCCCGGAGACCATTCCTTTTCTCGGAATCTAAGACTGAAAATAGTTACTATTCATTCAGTAGAATTGAATTAGAACTTGCGCGAAACGTCGGAAAAACTTCTTTAGCATCCAGAACTTACCCGAATAAGACCCGATTACCCTAAGACCCTCCCAAGTGACGCCATGAACTGTAATGTACGTAAATTTGATACGCCGCCTCGTCTGACTCGAGGTGGGCCCGCTATTCCCGAATCCTTTCTTATTGTCCCATTTAGCTTACTTTCATTCTATAATGTAAGGAAACTTTTGGACATCTTTTCGACTATTAAATAAGAATTGTTTTAACTAAGCCCTTAACACCAATACATGATTTTTCCTCACTGAAAGTTTACAAGTGTTTTCCAAAATATTCTTTCTCTTCAAAAACCAAGTTTTCAATATTGCCATTTTCCAAAACATACATTTTCTTTAAAAACTAAGTTTTATGATGTTGCCAATTTTTATGACCTAAACAATGACTATAATCCTATGATGACTATGAACCTAGGATGCCTATGCTCCTATGAATACTACGATCCCATGACGACTACGATCCTATGAAGACTGTGATCCTATGACTACTATGATTCTATGGTGACTATGATTCCCTGTCTATAATCCAATATGCTATGACACGTTCTATGTTGATAGTCTCGCCTTATGATTATCGTCCCTTCAAGGTGAGACAAAGCGACCATGATTACTCCATAAAGCGATCGGAGGGTTCCGACCTTACGTCACTCCGATAAGTACCTGATTTCTCTTGGGCTCCCCTGCATGCTATGATATATATATATATATATGTATAAAAATCGTATTTGGGGAAAAGCGGGAAAAAGGGGAGCGCTATGAGCGCCGGGTATACTACGGTGCATGTATCCGTACTTGACTTGATATCATCCCGGACGCGGGATGCTTGACGCGGGAATTATACTATGTGCGATGTGCCGATATATTCGGTGCTATGATTTACTATGCTATGCTATGATGCTATGATTTACTATGCTATGCCATGATACTATGATATACTATGCTATGCTTTGATACTATGACTATGAAAAGAAATATCCTTTTTCTAAAAAGGCAACAAGCATGCATGATATCCGGCCCTCGAAAAGGGCGTTCTATGCACAAGGTTACATTCTTGTCTCAAAGTATATATCCATGACCCCTCGATATTGCTATTTATAATCCATGCTCTTGTTTACGTTATTTTCCGTGTCTTACATACTCGGTACACTATTCGTACCGACGCCCCTTCACGTGGGCGCTCGCGTTTCATGCCGCGCAGTCGACGAGATAGTCGGAGTTGATCCCTAGGAGTTCTCTCAAAGAAGATTTTTGCGGGCTCGGGCTTGTTTCGGAGCCCGGTCCCTTGGTATTACTTTTGTGTATATATATTCGGGCACGGCAGCATCTTCGGCCCTTCCTATGTATATGTGTACTATGTTGAGGCTCGTGAACGGATATGTACAAAGAGCTATGTTGTACTCCCGATTGTCCCCCCGTCGTATAGCATGATCGTAAAGCTTATTAGTCGATGTTCATAATTGTGCTATGTAAGTTAATGCTTGTCAAAAAAAAAAAACGGCGTAGTTCATTTGTGCAATAAAAGTTAGCGGGTTCGCTCGGCTCCGATTATGGGGCCGGGTGCCCATCACACCCTAGCAGGATCGGGGTGTGACACTTGTACATTGGGACAATCCGGATTAACTATGGTAAGTTAGGGACAAAACCATTCTGGGATGCAAAGTCGAGACTTTTGACCTTCGATTTTATTTTAAGACATAAGTTGTTCTTGAATTTGTTGTCATGGAACATTTAGGAAAATTTGGGACCAAAAATGGAATAATTGAAAGTTGGAAATCATGCATTTTAGGCCATTTGGCCGTGTGAGTTGGAGGTGGCTCCCACACATTTTGTGGCTAATTTTAATTGGTCCAACACATGTGTGGGCCATGGGACACATGTATAAGTCTTATATGAACCACTAAAGATGACTACTAAGTCATCTTCTCCTCATTCAACACTTAGAAAAAAAAAAGAACCTTGGATGAACAACAAAGGCCATTCGGCCAAGAACCCAAAAATTCAAGTCCAATTTGAGCCATCACAAAAATATTTTCTTCAAGAAAATCCACTAATTGGAGGTCCCTCATTAACGTGGAGTTGTTGTTTGGGCCAATAGATCACTCGTTTCATCAATCGCAAACCCTAGCCAAGTTGTAAAGTTGAAGGGAAAAGGTAAGATTTAATCTTATTTTATGTGTTATGGATGATGTGTGCATGTTGTAGTATGTCAAAATGGGTGAAAATCATGAAATATGGCATGTTGGATTTGAGCCGTGCATGGCTTGTAGCCGTGTGATGTGTGTGTTGTGTAGGAGTGATGAACTAAGTCCTATGTAGCATGTTTAGTTGTTGTAGTGTGTTAAAATAAATGAAAATCATGAACCTTGTATGTGGGCATGTTGGCCGAATGTAGCCTCTCATGTGTGGCAAAGAATGAATTAATTCTCTTAGAGTTTTGGTTGTTGTTGTTATGTGGATTCTATGTTGGAAATGAGAGTTTAATGACTCAAGATTGATGTTGTAATTGTATGGGCTGATTTGGAGGATTGTGTGCTTTTAATGTAATTTTTATATTTATGAGAATGACATTGTTAGAGTGTGGATTGTTGGTGCAAATCATGATTTAGAAGTGAGGAATGGGTTATGGTTGTGTTCTCGGGTTTGGGGCAGAATTCGGGTGAAGTGGGGTGTTGTTTGGGATGTTTGAAACATTGTATGAATTGTTTAAAATGTTCTTGAATGTTGTTGGTATGGGTTTGGACTGGTATTTGAATGTATAAGCGTTGATGTTGGCATGAAGGTAAGCTGTTGAATTGAATATTATGAATGTTGTTGAATGATGTAAAAGAGGGTTACTAATGTTATATTGCTTTTCGGATTGATTATTGATGTTGCTAGTTTGGTTGTTGGTGTTGGTGTTGTTGTTGTTGATTTGGCCGAGTTAAATTCTCGGGGTTGGTCTATTTACAGGGGAAGTGCTGCCCAAATTTCTGTAGAATTAAGTGCTAGTTTGGAATTAAATGCCTAAATGCCTATACCTAATATTTGGCATATTATGACGTATTTGTAGACCTTGGGGAGCCCGAGGCGTAGGTTGGGATTAGCTCGAGTTTGGATTAGCTTTGAGAGCGGACAAGGTATGTAAAGCTTAACCCTTTCTTCTTTTGGCATGCCTTAGTCATAAATAGGCTATGACACGAGCCTCGAGGAAATTCTATTCTCGCAATCCGAGCATGTCTACGATTCCTATTTGTTTTTTTGGTATTCGTATGTTTGATGTGATGAAATATTGGCCCTCATGTCTTTGGAATAATTGATTTTCAAATGTTGCATAAAAAGTTTTGTTTTTAAAGAGTTTCGTAACTACGAACGACCGTAACTTTCACAGAAAGGCTCGGATTGCCTCGATATGTTCGTAGGAGATCTTATGGCGTGTGATGAGTATGTTTTCCATAGGCGGGCCCGGCTAGGGTCAACACCCGTCCGTGGGTCCCGCGACTCTCCTTTTTGTAATCCTGATGACTTTTGAAAGAATTTGGTTTGACTATTCTTCCGATTTCCAAGTATGGTCATTTTACTTATCTTTTGGGTCTATGATAATGATTTTATACATATGGTTACTCACGACTCCGCCGTGCATTCCCGTTGTATCTTCGCCGAGTCCCGGCCGGTTATGTTGTCCCGCGCGCTATGTTATTCTCCTGTTATGCTGTGTTATGGTTCGCCGACCCCCTCGCTGAGGGCCGGTTCCGCTTATATTTGGTGTTATGCCGTGTACGGCGGCGTTATGATGTGTTATGATGTGTGACGAGGATATGGAGATTTGAAACTTTTCGGTGTTATGCCGTGTTATGGCGCCATCGACGGCGGGCGACCATATTCGTGAGCTCCGTGCATGATTTGTATTTTGAAAATAAACATTTTGGCATTTGGATATGCATTTACTTTCCGTACTTCGTTTCCATTATGATTGATTTGTTTACTATATCTTCTCGTTTGCATACTCGGTACATATTTCGTACCGACTCCACTTTCTTCGGGGGGCCGCGTTTCATGCCCACAGTAGCGTACGTACGGCTTCGGTGATCCGCCGCTTAGGACACCTATTACGCTGTTGGAGTGCTCCCTTTATTCCGGAGCTCACATTTTGGTATATATTCGTTCGCCGCATATGTATTTGTTTGTTCGGGGCACGGCGGCCCCGTCCCGTCACATGATTCTCGTGGTCCGTTTGGAGGTCCGTAGACGTATATGTGGGTTGTGCCTATTCTATACGTGTGTGTGTTCATATGTCATATGTTCTGGGCGATCCCATTCGCCGTGGCGGCCTTGGCGGCTTGCATTTGTATATGTTTTGGGCCGTTACGCCATTTGATAGCCTTTGCCGCTTCGATATATATATGTTTGTGTTTGAGATGTGTTTGAGACGGTTTGAGATAATTTGAGATAGCGTCCGATATTTGTATACGTAAGCTATACGTATGTGATTCGGATTTGATGAACGTGTTCGGGTGCCCACGGCACTAGTCACGCTTACGGGTTCTGGTCGTGACAAAAGCGACTAGCCTTAACATACCTGAAAGTTCACTTCTCAACTTTTCCACCTATTTTCGATCTCGCAATCTAGATATAAAACCATTCACACTATGGTTAGGCCTATCGGCATATACTTATCCTAAGCCTTCAAATTAAATCTCCTTAAAATCAGCCGAAATTTGGGTAGCATCTCCCCTGTTTATATCCCTAGCCCGAAATCACAATACCAACAAAATAACAATAATAGCAACACTGATATCCACCACATCATCATCTACACCAACACATTCCATAAAACATCCCACACGATGTTTAAACAATTTCTCAACTCACAAATTCATTATACAATCATTTAGTAGCTTTACCTCCGTAAATAAACCTAAATCAATAATAATAAAGAGGGATTCATACCTCACTCCCACTAGAACCGTATTATCTTTATATTCGCCTTGAATCCAAGCCAAGATCCCTCGCAAGATAATATTACAATCGTAACTATACGCTGTTCGAACCTAAATCCGGAGAATTCCACTTAATTCGCACTAAAATTTTATAACCGAAAGTTGGAGGAATATTCCAGGGGGTTTGAGATGATTTTCAAGGGTGGTTTGGAGGAAAAACATTCTAGAGTCGGTTTGCACCGACCAAGGATTTGCTCAGCACGTTCGCGCCACCTTAGGGCGCATTCGCGCTGAGTTATCCCCTGGTTCCTCTACGCGTTCGTGCCACCTCCAGGCGCGTTCGCGCAGAGTAAATCTCTGCTCTAGCAGGCTGTAATGCTCATAACGTTTGATTCCGATGTTGGATTGCGCGCGGTTTGTTGCGTTGGAAACTAGAATTCCTAAACTTCAATTTAGGCTTTCACTTTACCTCAAAACTCTTCGTATACTAAAACATATTCTTTCCCCAAGTTGGCTCATATTTTTCCATTCAAAGTAACACTCATCTTCTTCCAAAGTCATGCTAACTCAACTTCTTCAACTCATTTCCTTTTCCTTATGTACATTCCTTACTCATAAAATATACTTAATAATGCTTCGCTGCTTATATTCCAAGGTTGTTTTACATAACCCTAGCCTGAAATCCTTACGTTACAATTTGATAAGTGGTTCTCTGAAAGTACGAGGTGTAACATGCACTTCCCACCAACCTGAACCAAATCCATTCAAACAGGAAATACATGTTAAAGAAGCAAAAATTTGAACTTGAATCGATAAGAATGTCAATATTGGTACATTATAAACTACTTATTTTATGAACTGATCTTTTTGTTTATTAAACTTAAAAGGGTGCGCCCTTTTCTTTACCTAGTTGTTGGTGAGATAGAGAAGGGCCACATATGAAATCTTGTACCTTGTGACGGGGAGGAGGTGAGTGAGGAAATAGATGCATAAAGGGAGGAGATTGCGGATGCAAATTGATCAATAGGCTAAAAGAGGCCCGCCAACGATGTCTAGCCATTGAAGTAGAGCAGAAGCCAGTAGAACAGGAGCATGTGACTTCTGGGGATACTGGACCATATCCTATTGGTGAAAAACATATGGGCAAGGTGCAATTAGGGGTAGTGGTGTTACACCCCAAAAAATTTCGCGTTACCAAGACTGTAAACGGCTTAGTATGAGCTCAAGGGAGAGCAAAGTTATACAAGGATCAGGGATGAATATTATATGATCTAAGTATAAGAATATATATATATATATATATGACATTTGGAGACCGTATGGAGTAAATCAGTTAATATGTTACTTGATGAATAGCCCTCGTAACCGTAAGTTAAGATAGAGCCCACATATTGGGTTTTTATAAAATATACATGAAAAGTGATATGAGTAGTACATGGGAAGTTGAGCAAGTTTTAAGAAGGAACCTTAAGCCAAATATATGCATAAGCCCTCCAAAAGGATGATTTAAGGATACGTTTTCGGATGATCTGACTTGGAGGGGCCAAAACACTATTATATGTTTGGAATTTGAAACACACCATAAATAAATGTTGTATATAATTGAAAGAGCTTTCCAACCATAGCTCATGGTCCCTCATACAATATCGAGATCAAGAGTTATGGCCATTTTAATATAAAGACTCCAAGCTGCCAAATGGCTTCCGCAGGTCCCACTTGAGAAGGTCGGTCGAACCGACTTATGAGGGGTATAAATACCCCCATTAACTCCATTTTTTTCAGAATTTTACATTCTCAATAGTCCTAGAAACTTCTCAACACAACCCCCAACATTTATATCCCATTAAATCAAGAATTTAACAAGATTACACTAAACTAGTCCATGAAAGGTGATTGTTCTTGCTTCTACTTGATGTTGTGGTAAGTTTGGTCTTGAAGAAAGTTGGTGCGGCTGAATTTCTTCAAGTATAAGGTATGTTCTTCATCCTATCTCTTATGTTGAGTTGATTTGAAGGTTTAGCAAGTCTTAAAAGTGAAAATAATTATGGAGGGAAGGTCATAAAGTGTCGTGTTGTAGTTGTTGTGTTTATGGACTATTTTGAGCATGTTGTGGCCGTGTGGCTGGGCTGATTACATGTATAGAAATGGTATCCAATGTTATTGGTGTGTTGATGAGATTATGCTCCTTGATTGGGAAGAAAGGAAGTGCATATTGTTGTTGTATGTTGAAAAACATCGTATGGGATGTTTATGGAATATATTGGTATTGATAATATTGTTGTTGATGTTGGTATTGTTGTTGTTGTTGTTGGTTACTGGATTGTGATTTCGGGCTAGGCATATAAACAGGGGAGATGCTGTCCGAATTTTGGCAGATTCTAAAGGAATTTAGTTTGAGGACTTGAGATAGGCATATGGCGATAAGTCTAACGGTAGTATAATTTCTCTTGAGTGTAGATTTGCAAGTTCGGGAGAATAAGCGTTAATTCGTAGGAGATCAATCACGTATGTTAAGGCTATCCTTTCCTTCTTTTTGGCATGATCTATGACAAGTGTGAAGCGTAGTGATATCCATAATGAATCTACTCCTAGATGTAGGATATTCTGAGTTCCTTGACTTTTTAAATCCCGAAGGGGCATCCATAAGTTGTACCATTTCATAATGTTGTCTAATTCCTGAAGGGGATGTTCATAAGGTTTTCTCTTTCCTGTGCATGTTACATTTGATTTTTAAGTCTCGAAGGAGACAAATGAAAAGGGGAAGAAGTTCCCAATTTTAAGAAAAGGGGAAGAAGTTCCCATTTTTAAGAAAAGGGGAAGAAGTACCCATTTTAAGAAAAGGGAAGAAGTTCCCATTTTGAACTAAAGGTTGCTACGAAGGGAGTCTGTTGATGGTTTCCAAAGATTTTCATGCATTTGCATATTTACATACATGTACGACATCTTTTCATGGGGAAGGGGAAAGAGATAAGGCGTTATATACGCAAATCACCTGATCAGTTGGTATAAGATGATTATGATGCCCGAAGGGGCTGCCAGAAGGGGCTATATATATATATATATACACACACACACTCATGCTGCATCAAAATTTCATATACATACATGTTTATCAGAGTTGGTTACAGGTAAAGATTGAGTCTGTTACTCTTTTATCATCCGAGTCGAGATATATTGTTTCAGTTCTGCCTTACATACTCGGTACATTATTCGTACTGACATCCCTTTGCCTGGGGGCGCTGCATTTCATGCCACGCTGGTGTATAGACATTGGCTATAAGATGTTCCCAGGCTATCAGCTGGATTGGTGAGCTCCATCTCAGTTCGAAGTGTTGCCGAGTCAGAGTACTTATGTTATGGTATCTCGTGTATGTTAGAGACTTTTTGCATACGTTTCAGTGGATAGTGCGTCGAGATGCCGACAGTTGTGTAAAGCGACCATATAGGTCGATGTTTTTTTATGCTTTATTTTTAAAGATTTTATTGTGATCAAATGTTTTTTTTTGAATTAACAATAAGGGAGAAGTCCCTGAGCTGATGAAAGAGTTTTATTGAAAAGTTTTTCATGTTTTACCTGACGAAAGCGTGATTTCGTAAATTAAAGGTTCACAAGAAGTTGGGACTCATGGATGGACTTGTTACACCTTAGAAAATTTCTCGTTAGCGTACAGTGAATAGAGTAACGAAGGGCGTGATGAATACGAAGTTTCGATAAGTAAGAAATAGCCTTTAATGGTCCTAATTAAGATTTTCAAAGACATTCAAGGTAACGAAAGAAAGTTGTTAAGGAAAGCAAGTCATATGTTGTGTGTCGGATAAGAATTTCGAGTATCGAGTTAATGACGTTCTAATGATGTGTTGGAGAAGAGTTATGTCACCCCTTAGATTGGTATTGAGGTGTTAAACAAGTGTTAAGAAGGTTCCATAAGAATCGGAGATCAAACGAGTCGACGAAATCAAGTCTCGGTTAGCTGGGCAACATACGGCCAGACATACTGGCTGTAAAAATACACGGACCGTATATCCAGCCGTAGGTTCAGCCCAGAGTGGCACACTTCACTGGACCAAACATACGGACCAAATGTCATGACCCAACCGGAGGACCGCGACGGGCACCCGGTGCTAGCCCACCCAGTCACCTCTTAACATACTTTTACATCACATCTAGGTGAGCCACATAGCTATATCATGCTTTCATTCATCATTCATATTAATCCCATTGGGCAACAACACGTTTATATCATCATTAACATCTATGTCCGTATCAATGTACATAAGCCGACCAGGCTAAAATAATAATATCCAAAATATAAGCCGACAAGGCCAAACACATCTAACCACATACACATGTCTACGAGCCTCTAAGAAGGATACGTCATATCATATAGGCGAGACAGGACCCCGCCGTGCCCATAAATATGTACACAAAAGAATCTATACCAAAAGTTGTAGCTCCGAATGAAATGGAGCTCCGCTATGTAGTCCCTGAATAAGCCGCTATGGATCGATTCTATCTCCCTGGCCACCTGCGGGCATGACGCAGCGTCCACAAACAAAAGGACGTCAGTACGAAGAATGTACTGAGTATGTAAAGCATGATCGATACCAATACGGAAGCATAATAGACAACATATGAAAATAACATAAGATGGGAGATAATAGTATCAACATCATAGCACTTACTTGCCTTTCATAGGGTCATTCCATTTCTATCGTGTATCCGTGTACATACATCCATATCCGTACTCATTTACCTTTCGTACCCATTTTCGTATTCGTATTTATACTGCCCTTCGTACTCATGTTCATATCATATACATTGCATATACATAGCCTTTACTTAGGATTTACATATACTTAGCATATTCGTACTCATGTTGATGTCATATACATAGCATTATATAGCATACCCAACCACAAAGGTTCGGTGTTTCACATACCTGGCCCTACCAAGGCTCAGTGTCATACATACCAAGCCCTACCAAGGCTCAGTATTATCTGTACCCAACTGTAGTGGTGCGCGCGCATTACATATATACATATCTACTATATTCTACCCGGCCATATAAGCTCGGGGTTTCATAATAACCACACATGGGCACATATACATATAAGCTCATAAGCATATTTAGCCTTTTTACTATCGTCATTCGTTACATTCTATCCTTAGACGATGTCTCGTCGTATAAGGAACTTATTACAATCGTATCATATCGAGAATCATAAGCTTAGTAGCTTTTAGAGATAGGATCATAGAAGAATAGATATTTGGCCAAAGAACCATGCCTTATGAAAGAAGGGTTAGCCTTACATACCTCTCCGTTCAACTATTTTATCACTTGCACGTGCTTCTTCAATGCTCGCGTTTCTACCTTCATTAAAGTGCATACTAACATTAGAGAGTCGATAACTTAGCATACATGACTAAGGCTTAGAGAAAATTGGGCAACGTCTCCTTTATTTATACGACTCCCTTCATATTATATATCAGCTCCCAAACATCAATAATAACTTTCACAACATCATCACAATGGCCTTTATCCAACTACATTATCCTTACTTCTCAATTCACTTCAATTCATCCATATTCATGGTCATATCACACAATTTCGTTCATTCATATACAAGATCTATCCCATGTTCTCAATATCATTTATAACATGATTATAATCATAATGTATCAAGAATCATAACTCAATCCAAACATTTACTCAAAAGTGACACTATTCCCACATTTATGACCCATTTCCTATTTCCTTATATAATCCAAGTGTTTCAACTTTCAAATACCTTAAACAATAAGGAAATGTGATAAAACTTACCTTAGATGGTGTAGGAACGAACCTTGGGTGCAAGCACTTCACTTGAGAAAAACCCTAGTTTCACCTTCACTTGGATTTCTTCTTTTGGATGAACTTTAATGGGTTTCTTACACTTGATTCACTTAGTTTGATGTAGATGATCACTAATATCTCTTGAATTGTGTGGGAGAAATATTCTAGAGAGTTCTAGAGAGAAGGAGTGAAATGTGGAAATGAAATAATGAACTTGGTCCTCTTTTTAATAACTCAGAATTCTGATCTGTCGGGACATTATACGGACACTTATACGGTCCGTAGAAGTTACCGTGAAATGGGACCTTCAAACTCTCACCTCTGTGACCATTATACGGTCAGTATAAATTTATACGGTCCGTATAACTGTCCGTATAATCCCACCGGTTGATGGATCTTCACCGTGATGGTTCTCTATGTCCCATTATACGGTCCGTATAATGAGCCGTATAACCCATCAGTCCACTGAACTTGTTCTCGTCACTTCGTTTGATCTCCAATCCTTACGGAACCTTCTTAACACTTGTTTATTACTTCATTAACAATCTAAAGGATGTTATAACTCTTCTCCAAAACTTCCTTAGGTCATCATTAATTCAATACTCGTAAATCTCGCCCGACACATGACATATACCTTACTTTCCTTAACAACTTTCGTCCCCTACTTCCAACGTCTTTGGAAATCTTAATTAGGACCATTTAAAGACTATTTCTTACTTATCAAAATACCGTATACATCGTGCTCTTCGTTTTCCCATTCACTATGCATCAACGAAATTTTTTTTGAGGTGTAACACCAAACATACGGCCAGTGAAAATATACGGACTGTATGTTGGTCCGTATGTTCTGGTCGGGTCAGATTGTGAATTAATATAAGGGACCTCTCTTTCATTTTAATTCATTTCATTTTCATTCCACACAAGTCAAGAAGCCTCTAGAATATTCTCTCCACTCTTCATCATAAGTACACAAAGGAAATTGATGATCAACTTCATCAAACCAGCAAGAATCAAGAGTGTGAGACCCATTAAAGTCATCTAAACCAAGAAAATCCAAGGGAAGTGAAATAGGGTTTTGGTGCTAGAAGAGTATTTCCACTCAAGACTTATTTCTACGCTATCAAAGGTAAGTTTCATGGTATTTTCATGATGTTTGAAGTATTGATAAGTTGAAACACTTGGATTGTAGAAGAGTATAGAATATGGGTCATAAATGTGTGAATTGTATCATTGTTGAGTAGTAGTTTGGATTGAATCATGAAAATGGATATGTTGAGATTATGAATATGTTATAAATGACATTTATAACATGGAATAAGTATTATATGTGAAAGAACGCGATAGTGAACTTTGGCCATGACTATGGAGAATTTGAAGTGAAATTGTGAAATATGGATAATGTGAACGAATGAAGATTGTTGTTTATGATATTGTGATTGATGTTATAAATGTTTGGGAGTTGATATGGAATATAGAGGAAGTATTATAAACAAAGGAAATGCTGCCCAATTTTCTCTAGCTTTAGTAAGCACGTTCTTATAATTGTTTAGCTAATGTCGATGCGAATTCTCTTGAAGGTAGAACGTATGCATTAAAGGAGAACGAGCGAGTGATAGAATAGTTAAACGACAAAGGTATGTGAGGATAGCTCTTTCTTTCTAAGGCATGAATCTTATGGCATGAATTTTCTCCTTCTTCATGAATTTCTTATCTTCAAGAAAACCAAGAGTCCTTGTTTATGAATAGTCATATGACATAAGAGATATGCTATGAGTACGATAATGATGATGATAAGCTTAAGTCTAAAAATTCTAGAGTCCATGATATAATGTTCCTATAAAGCTAATGATGCTATCTATAATTTATTGATGTTGATCATTATATACACTCACCTTATACTAGTTCCTTCAAGGTGAGGCAGAATGCTTACGAATGCTCCATAATGGAATCGGGGGTTCACGACCTTATGTCACCCCGATCAAGTTTAACTGTCTTGAGTTTCCATGTATGCATTATGATGAGTTATGATAAGTATGTTATGATGAGCATACGATGATGATATTACATAGCGCCTATAAGGCCGGGCAGTCACCGCTAAGGCGGGCAGCGTATGCACCATGGCCAGATGGCATGGGCAGACACCACTAGTGGGCGGCATGAGATGGTACCCCGGACGCAGGAGGCCTGGACGCAGGATAATGTTATTGATTATCACACCGCACCTATGTGGTCGGGCAGCTTATACATTTATGCATATATGATATGATGATGATTATGAAGTAAGCCTGCATGCATTATTTCTTTTATGATTCACAGTCAGTTACAGTTTGCTCCTCATTTGATGCCTCCTCATTTCATTGATGTTTCATTATTATTTGTGCTTTACATACTCAGTACAATGTTCGTACTGACGTCTGTTTTTGTTACACCTCAGAAAATTTTCTATTGATGCACAGTGAATAGGCAAATGAAGGGCATAAAGTGTGTGGTATTATAAGTAAGAAATAGCTTTTAATAGTCCTAATTGAGATTTCCAAAGACATTGGAAGTAGGAGACGAAAGTTGCTAAGGAAAGTAGGGTACATGTTATGTGTCGGGCAAGATTTACGAGTAACGGGTTAATGATGACTTAATGATATTATGGGGAAGAGTTATAATGTCCCTTGGATTGATAATGAAGTGTTAAACAAGTGTTAAGAAGGTTCCATAAGGATTGGAGATCGAACGAAGTGACGAGAACAAGTTCAGTGGGCTGGTGGGTTATACGACTCATTATACGGACGGCTGGTGGGTTATACGACCCATTATATGGACCGTATAATTTTATATGGACCGTATAATGGACCGTAGGACCATCACAGTGAAGGTCCCTCACTGGTGGAATTATACGGTCAGTTATACGGACCGTATAAATTTATACGGCCCGTATAATGGACCGTATAATGGTCACAGTGAAGGGTGATCGAAAGGATCATTTCACGGTCACTTATACGGACCGTATAAGTTATATGAACCGTATAAGTGTCTGTATAACTACCCGACAGATCAGAATGCTAAGTTATTAAAATGGGGACCAAGTTCATTATTTCATTTCCACATTTTACACCTTCTCTCTAGAATATTTCTCCCACATAAATTCAAGAGATATTAGTGATCAATTACATCAAGTTGAGTGAATCAAGTGTAAGAAACCCATTAAAGTTCATCCAAACCAAGAAATCCAAGTGAAGGTGAAACTAGGGTTTTTCTCAAGTGAGGTGTTTGCACCCAAGGTTCAATCCTACATCATCTAAGGTAAGTTTTATGATGTTTCCATGTTGTTTAAAGTATTTGGAAGTTGAAACACTTGGAGTGCAAAAGAATATAAGAAATGGGTCATGAATGTGAAATAGTGTCACTTTTGAGTGAATGTTTGGAATGAGCTATGATTCTTGATACATTATGAATATAATCATGCTATAAATGATGTTGAGAACATGGAATAGACCTTAAATACGAATGAAGGGAATTATGTGATATGACCATGAATATGGATGAATTGAAGTGAATTAAGAAGTAAGGATTATGTAGTTGAATAAAGGCTATTGTGATGAGATTGTGAATGTTGTTATTGATGTTTGGGAGTTGATATATGATATGAAGGAAGTCATATAAATAAAGGAGATCTTTGTCCAATTTTCTCTAGAATTAGTCATGAATGCTAAGCTATCCGTTATCTAATATGAGTATGCACTTCAATGAAGGTAGAACGTGAGCCTTGAAGAAGAACATACAAGTGATAGAATAGTTGCACGGAAAGGTATGTAAGGCTAACCCTTCTTTTAGCTAACCCTTATTTCATAAGGCATGGTTCTTTAGCCAAATATTATCCTTCTACGAGTCTACAATACTCTCCAATGGTCCTATCTCTAGAAGCTACTAAGCTTATGATGCTCAATCTGATACGATTATACTAAGTTTCTTATACGACGAGAACTCCTTTAAGGATAAATGTAATGAATGATGATAGTAAAGAATTCTAAGGATGCTTATGAGCTTATATGCATATGTGCCCATGAGTGGCTATTGTGAACCCCGAGCTTATATGGCCGGGTAGAATATAGTGAATGTGTATATATGTGTGTGTGTGTGTATATATATATATATATGACGATGCGCGTGCACCACTGCAGTTGGGTACGAATAACCCTAAGCCTTGGTAGGGCCAGGTATGACACTGAGCCTTGGTAGGGCCAGCTATGTGAAACACCGAACCTTCGTGGTCGGGTATGCTACATATATGCTATGTATGTGATATCATTATGAGTACGAATATGCTAAGTATATGTAAAGGCCAAGGAAAGGCTATGTATATGATATGAGTATGAGTATGAATGGAAAATGGATACGAAAGGTAAACGAGTACGGATATGGATGTATGTACATGAATACGCAATAGAAATGGAATGGCCCTATGGAAAGCAAGTAAGTGCTATGACGATGACGCTATTATCTCCCATCTTATGCTGTTTCATATGATATCTATTATGCTTTCACATTGATATTGATCATGCTTTACATACTCAGTACATTCTTCGTACTGACGTCCTTTTGTTTGTGGACACTGCGTCGTGCCTGCAGGTGGCCAGGGAGATAGACTTGATCCATATCTTCATCATTCAGGGACTACATAGCGGGGCTCCATTTCATTCGAAGCTACAGCTTTTGGTATAGATTCTTTTGTGTACATATTTATGGGCACGCCGGGGTCCTGTCCTGCCTATATGATATGACATACTCTTCTTAGAGGCTCGTAGACATGTGTATATGGTTAGATATGTTTGGCCTTGTCGGCCTATATTTTGGGATGTTGTTTTGATAGCCTTGTCGGCTTATGTACAATTATATGGGCATAATTGTTAATGATGATATAGATGTGTTGTTGCCCAATGAGATTAGAATGATGATGAATGAAAAGCATTATTTAACTATGTGGCTCACCTAGAAGTGACGTGAAAGTATGTTAAGAGGTGCCCGGGTGGGATAGCACCGGGTGCCCGTCGCGGCCCTCCAGTTGGGTCGTGACAGTTTTCTTTGGACGCTGTGTTCA
The DNA here is from genome assembly GCF_029784015.1 of Lycium ferocissimum. Classification (NCBI taxonomy): domain Eukaryota; kingdom Viridiplantae; phylum Streptophyta; class Magnoliopsida; order Solanales; family Solanaceae; genus Lycium; species Lycium ferocissimum. Next base: position 52,392,478 of record NC_081344.1, read on the forward strand.
TGCCCATAGGTAGACAGGGAGGCGATCTAGACTCGTAGGAGCTATTAGCTGGTTTGAGAGCACTCCATTTTCCGGAGGTGCCATTTATTATTCTTTTGGCACATATGTATATACATGTTTTGGGCATGACGGGGTCCTGTCCCGCCTATATGTCTAGTACTCTAGTAGAGGCTCGTAGATACGCAGTGTGGGTAGTATGGTCTCACAAGTTTCTCATATGTATATGCATGTATTTATATATTATTTTGATAGCCGAAGGGCTTATATTTATAAAGTAAATATGTTTCAAATGAAAGTCGTTTTCTATGGTTATGAGCATGAGATATATGAATGAGAGTAGATGAGTAATAGAATAAGTGGTGCTCGGTGGTTAGCCCCGGGTGCCCGTCATGGCCCTAGTCGGGTCGTAAAAAAAGTTGTATTAGAGCGGTTCAGTCCTAGAAAGTTTCAACGAGCCGTGTCTAGTAGAGTCTTGTTTATGGTGTGTTGCGCGCCACGCTAATAAACAAGAGGCTACAGGGCATTTAGGAAAAATGACCATCTTTCTTCTTATGAGATCGTGCGAGAGAGAGGTACTATAAGATTTTATCCTTCCTAATAGTGTGCTATGATTTTAGAAATGCCGCCAAAGGGAAAAGCTAAAGCCGCCCAGAAGGGCAAGACTACGATGAAAAGGCGAGCAGAAAGAGAGCCGCCAATGAATGTAGAGGAGGGTGAATCATATAATGAGGCTCCATCTAATGCCTCCATCAAGCCCGCCTATTGCCGAAGAACAAGAAAGGGCTTCAGCTCCAGCTCCTATGCCTCCAGTTCCTCCACCGGCTACTTCGGGTCAACAAGTAACCGAAGCTATTCATTTATTGACACAGTTGGTTGCCGCTCAAGCACAACCATAGAATGCGGGCCCAAGTGATCGATCAGCTAGTACCAGAGCCCGTGACTTTATGAGTTTAAATCCTCTGAAATTCTTTGGGTCAAAGCTGGATGAAGACCCGTAAGGTTTTATTGATGAGATGTTGAGAACATTGCGGATTATTCATGCCTCCGAAACCGAATCCATGGAGTTGGCATCTTATAGACTCCGGGATGTGGCGGTATTATGGTATAATAATTGGATAGCATCGAGAAAAGAGAATGTGTCTCCTCCCGTTTGGCAAGAATTCATAGATGCCTTTATTCGTCATTATTTGCCACCCGAGGTCCGCTGAGCTAGAGCGGATAGATTTCTAAATTTGAAGCAAGAAAACATGAGCGCCGGGAGTATAGCCTTTAATTTAATTCCTTGGCTAGATATGCCCCGACTATGGTGGCCGACATGGGAGATCGAGTACATAGGTTTGTGAGTGGCTTAGGGCCACATTTATTTAAGGATTGTTTGACGGCTTCATTGCAAGATGGGATGGATATTTCCCGTATTCAAGCCCATGCCTAAAATCTTGAAGGACAGCAACCTCTGCAGAGGGGTGATCGTGATGTTGATAGAGGGCAAAGCAAGAAGGCCCGATCTATGGGCACAGGTAGTGACTATAGAGGGGGATCAAGGCAGTCATACTCTAGATACTCAGGCTAGTCGGTGACCAGTGCACCTCCCCGATTTACAGGTAGGAGATTTGATCACTCCTTCCGTTCGAGATAGGGTCGAGTTCGAGGCCTCGTGTTCACGGTTTGGGGGAGACTATAGCCGAGGAGACCTCCGTACCGCGATGCGGGGCTGCGGTAGATTACACTCCGGAGAGTGTCGCCGGTGGTTCGGATGCTTGTTATACCGTGGGCCGGTGTTGGGCACATGATGAGAGATTGCCCGTCGATGAGCGGTAGAGCCGGGGTCCGACCTACGCATCGCCGGCCGGTTCTTCGCACGCCCGGTAGGGCAGATTCCTCAGATTCCAGCAGGCCGAGGTAGAGCATCTACTTCAGGTGCCACTCAGCCCCGCTTGTATGCTTTAGCCGGATGACAGGAATAAGTACATTGTCCGTATTTTCTCATAATGCGTATGCATTGATAGATCCGGGTTCCACATTATCTTATATTACTCCATATGTTGCTAATCGTATTGGGGTGAAGCCCGAGCCAATTAAACCTTTTGAGGTATCTACTCCGGTTGGTGATCCCGTGATAGCTAGACAAGTTTACAAAGATTGTATGATTGTGATATGTGACCACCAGACTAAAGCTGATTTATTTGAGCTGGAAATGCTATATTTTGATGTGATTATGGGTATGGATTGGTTGGCCTCATGCTATGCTAATGTTGATTGCCGATCGAAAGTAGTTTGATTTCAATTTCCGGGAGAACCTGTGCTTGAATTGAAGGGTAATACGGCAACTCCAAGAGGTAGGTTTATTTCTTACCTTAAGGCAAGAAAGATGATAGCTAAGGGCTATATTTATCACCTAGTCCGAGTCCATGATACTAAAGCAAAGCCGCCAACTTTCCAACCTGCTCCGGTAGTGAACGAGTTTCCGGATGTATTTCCAGATGAATTTCCAGGCCTTCCTCCAGAAAGAGAAATTGACTTTGCCATTGATGTGTTGCCGGACACCAAGCCTATGCATATATGATATGATGATGATTATGAAGTAAGCCTGCATGCATTATTTCTTTTATGATTCACAGTCAGTTACAGTTTGCTCCTCATTTGATGCCTCCTCATTGCATTGATGTTTCATTATTATTTGTGCCTTACATACTCAGTACAATGTTCATACTAACGTCCGTTTTCTTTGGACGCTGTGTTCATGCCCACAGGTAGACAGGGAGGCGATCCAGACTCGTAGGAGCTATTAGCTAGTTTGAGAGCACTCCGTTTTCCGGAGGTGCCATTGATTATTCTTTTGGCACATATGTATATACATGTTTTGGGCATGACGGGGTCCTGTCCAGCCTATATGTCTAGTACTCTAGTAGAGGCTCTTAGATACGCAGTGTGGGTAGTATGGTCTCACAAGTTTCTCATATGTATATGCATGTATTTATATATTATTTTGATAGCCGAAGGGCTTATGTTTATAAAGTAAATATGTTTCAAATGAAAGTCGTTTTCTATGGTTATAAGCATGAGATATATGAATGAGAGCAAATGAGTAATAGAATAAGTGGTGCTCGGTGGTTAGCCCCAGGTGCCCGTCATGGCCCTAGTCGGGTCGTGACAGGACTGGTAGTATGGCACTCAGCCGAGTAGGGTTTTGGGTATCAGTCGCGGCCCTCCTGTTTGGGTCGTGACAAATGGATTTTGCAAGGAATGTGGTCAGTGGTCGGTGGCCGAATTTCATTCTAGATATATTAACAACAATTAAGAAATCAATTGCTAAGTTTAAAAATCCATCAGGCTACAATATGATTAGTTAATTGATTTAGTTGAGGACAATTTGAAATATTAGCTTTGTTTTTTCTTTCTTTTTATTAGCATTTCATCAGTGTCAATGAAATTTTAGAATCAACATACATGTTCAAATGAATGACTTTTCGCCTTGCACCAATTATAAATTGTGTGTAGACGTGAAATATTAACTTTGTTGTTGCTTTCTTTTTATTGGCATTTCATTAGTGTCAATTAAATTTTAGAATCAGTTGTACATGTTCAAATGAATGTCTTTTCAGTTGCGCCAATTATAAATTGAGTTAGACAAAACAAAAATCAACAACATACCAATTGTAATTCCACAAGTGTAACTACCTGTTTGGTCATTTTAGGCTTTTTATCCCTGTTGACTCTTCCCCTATCTTCTTTAGAGTGTATTTGACTTGCGGGGATAGGTGGAGCGGTTCGCGAGGCAATCGGGTGAGTTGTGATTGGCTTTGAGTGTATTAAAATCTCCTAAGTGAAAAAGTGCTAACCCATAGTTGAATTTTGAGTAAAAGAATCACTTTGCAAATTTCGTTGGTTCCATTAGGTCCGGAAGGTCTATTATAACTTGGTAGAGTGGTCGGCTCAGTTCCTAAGGGACTTAGGGGTATTTTGGTCTTTTGGTTGAAATTCTAGTTCAAAGGTGTTTGGGGCTTGACCGGGTCAAGATGACCTTTTTTGAAAATTTCGAGGACGCGGAATAATTCATAGCATCGTTTATACTTCATTTGCATATTCTGGTTACGTCCGGGAGGTCTTGGATGAGCTTCGGGTTTCTTAGATTCTAAGTATTAAAATCTTTGGGTAACTTAGTCCTAAGCTTGAATCTCCCCTTATTACTCAAGAATCTTGGTATGAAATTGAGGGTTTCTCCAAATTGGGTTTTTTTTATTATTAATGAAATTGAAGGAAAATTTAGGTTAGACGTTGGGTAACATGTTTCCACTTGAAACTTCTGATTTTTCCCTTGTGGCCCGGGGTCATTTTCTAAGGTCATTTTTTAGTCAATTTAGAAGTATAGTAATATTGGTATCCTTATATTCATAATCTAATGTAGAATAATTGTTTGATAGACTTTGCTCATTCGGAGGCGGTTCGAAAAGGAAAGGCTCAAATTGGATAGTTCGTGGCTCCTGTTCGGCAATGAAGTAGATTACGACTTGCTTATGTCTATACTCCGATTAGCGAAACGTATGTAGATGGTAGTTATTGACGGGGAAAGCATGATAGGCCTTGGGCATGGTGGTGGTGATAAACCCACTAGTTTGGTATGGATTTTGGTATGTGGGCTTGCCGCCATACTTGTTGATATGTTATGATTACTGATTGAAAAGGGGACGATTATGTAATGATGACTTGGTTGAGTTTGGAATTCATGATATCCGTTTGTAGTTTCCATGTTTGAGATGTTATTAAAATTGATCCATGCATTTACAAATCATCTATCCACGTGCATAAATGGTTACAATGGAACTAATGATACTCTGTGTGGGCGCAAGTGGCAATTGTAATGATGATCATATGCGTGGGCCCAAGTGGAAATGATCTTTTGTGTGGTTGCATGGACTTCACGGGTTCCCCATGGGTTATGACTTTAAGGCATTGCCCTTAGCATGTTTGTACATGACTCGGAGAGGAGGCTCGGGGGGCATTGCATAGCATGACATTGCACTGCATTGTATTCACTTGATTATTCATGACTGCTTATGGAAATCTCATACATTCTTTCTGATCCTATACTTGGACGTGCTTTGTGAGTGTATGTCATGACCCATTTCAGCCTAGGTCATGCCGACACCTACCTTTCCTACCTCGGTAGGCGAACCCTTAACTCAACATTCACAATAATAGAAAATAGCGGAAGAAAGTAAAATAACGTACGTCTCACAATATAATATAATGTTAACAAGTGCGGAAGTAAATGAAATCCACTGCAGTATTTGGTCTGGTAATACAAGAGCATCTAAACCCGAATACTAAAGGTCTGAATAATAATACATAAGTAGTCTCAAATCATGTCTCTGAATGGAAAGCAAGACATAAGTAATAGAAGAGTCTCCGAGGTCAGTGGACGCCATGCTCACCCTGGAAAACTCAAGTGGAAGCTGAAGAGTTGATCAATCACGAGTCAGAGAAGTAGATCTGACCTGATACTTTACATTCATAAAAGAATGTAGCAAGTAGAGGTTAGTACAAACAACAGTACTGGTAGGCATCATCGGCCGACCAAGCATAGATAACACAATTCAGAAAATAAGTAGATAGCGAGGAATGCAACAAGTATAAGATAATAAGATCACAACCAAGTATTCGTCATCTCCTACGTAAAGCCTCTAAACCCAAGTAAACCAAGTTCGAAATATGTATATATCCAATTCAATCATCACAATAGAATCATCACGATCCATCATCATAACAGAGTCATCACAACATCTCAATCAAGTCATAATGCAATGCAATGCAGTGCAATGCAATAATGGAATGGATGAGATGTAATGCCATTCAAATGAGGTGTACACATGTACTCCGGACGGAAATATCGACGTCTCGATAGCACAACCCAGTGTGACTCGCGAAGTCTAAGTGCCACCAATCCCAGATCTTTGCCCAACAGATAGACGGACCCTCGGCAATTGCTCAAGGGAGTCCACCGGCACCACTGGGACCTGCGGAGTCCATGCACTAACAACGATTCCGGAATAACATCAGAATCGGCCATGCAACAATGATGCCCGAATATATCATCGGTCATCGGCCTCTCACAATCACTCAAGTAAAAGAGTCGCTCAATCAACGATACCGGATAATTACCGGCTATCGGCCATGTATCATGAATATTAGGGAATGTATGCAATGCACTTATCAATGATTTTGGAATTGAACCTCGGACATCGGCCTTCTTACAATCACTCAAGTAAAAGAGTTTAGCAAACATCAGTTTCATACAATCAACGATTCCAAAATGGATCTTCGGACATCGTCCTTTACAATCATTCAAATAAGGAGTTTATCAAATATCAATTTACGCAATCAACGATACCAGATCATCACCGGGTATCGGCCATGCATCATGAATGTGTGAGAATGAGTGCAATGCATACATCAAGTATCAACAATCAAGTTCAATATCACAAGTACCACGAAGGGGTACATCATCAATGTATCATATCACAATCCCATCAAGGGTATGCCAACAATAGACCAATATTACTAGTACCAACAACGGGTACATCAACAATGTATCACAATGCAAATACCAACAACGGTATGTCAACCATATCTTAGTCAAGCTAGTAATACATATTCTGATATTTACCACTACTCGTAGCATCAACTATCAAAATGGAACAATAAACACAGATAACAGGGTGGCAAGTCCCAACATATATTAGGGCCCAACCTAAGACTATATCCAACCCAACTTCATACCCGAAGGTTCGCATGCTGTCTCCGACATTATATTCTAAATATGTGATTCTCTATGCATAGTCTCACTAGAGGTAAGCCGTAACCTATCTAGACTCAGCGAACCGCAACACCCACAAGTCACGCTATCGCCTTGCCCTTCCTCTGAAGCTCAGAACCAAAGTAGTCTAAGCATAATCAAATTCTAAATTATAAATCATGGAGACTAATACTAATACTGCTATGATTTCAATTAGGTCCATTTTAACCCTAGAAATTGGGAAAACGGGCCCACAAGGGCGAAACGAAAAATTCGCGAGTAAAATACAAAATTGAATCCTAGGTAATTATAACCCAATCATTAATTGTTGATTTAACTCAAGAATTGTTCCAAATATGATTTCAAGTAAAAACCCCTAAATTGGGTATGAACCCCAATTCTCTAAATATGAAATTCAACGTTAAAAGTGAAAGATATGGACTTACAAAGCTTAGATTCATCACATTTTAACATTAACATCATCAATTTATTAAGTATAATATTAGAGAAAAATCTCCCAAAACCCTCCTTCAAATTCCATTTTTAATGGATTGAAAAGGGAAGGGGAAAATCTAAGATAATTGTGATTAAAGAGGAGTAAAGGATTAGACAAAGTTTTACCTCCAAGAATTCCTTCGATTTGTCTCCAAGAACATCTTTCCCAAGCTCCAATATCGAGATATGAAATAATGAGGGTCTAAGACTCATATGAGACTCATTTAATGGATTTAACTGCCCGCCACCTGCTATAGCGATACTATGACCGCCCTAGCGGCCACCTGACCGCTTTAGCGGTCAAGCCTAAATGGCGTGTACCGCTTCAGTGGAAGGTCGATCGCCCCAGCGGCGCTGCCGTTGCGATGCTGGTGCCGCCAAAGCGGGAACCAGACACCAGAGACTTTAGCCCAATATTTTCCTTCGATCCGATTTTTTGACAAACTCCCGAGACGATCTGCTCTCATACCAGATACTTAGTCCCATATAAAAACGCGTTATAAACACCTGTGGCCTCAGAATTTCCAACAGAGGTCTCGTTAACCGAGTCAACCACCGATGCCTTAATTCCTATTTCCCATCCAACGTCCCGAAATGCATCTGAATGCATTGGGAACCAAACCAAATGCACACACAAGTTCTAAGCGACTATATGGACCTCTCAGAATTGATAGAATTCTGAAAAAGGTTCGTTTGCCCAAAAGTCAACCTCGGGTCAACCCTTTTTCACTTCAAGTCTATATTTTTCCCAAAGTTGCCCAAATCCAGTCTAGACACCTCGAGAAGCATGTCAACGGTCCCCTCAGGTCAAAAGGGAGCTAATCAATGCTCGGAAGCGGGCGAAAGTGCCAAAAGAACTATAACGACCAAACGGGTCATTACACTGTACTTGACTGCTCATCTGTTTATTTGTCGATTTCTTTCCTTTTACATGTGTGAACTAATCGTTGTCGGCCTATGATACCTACGAGTACTTGTCTTGTACTCGTACTACTCTTGTTGCACTTTTTTGTGAGTGTAGAGTTTGTCACCGGTTGCAGTTTGTGGCCTTGTGAGTGAGTCTGAGGCTATTTCTAGGAGATCTCGAGGGTGAGCTATTACCGGATCTGCAGCCTTGGATTTCCTTCCTATTTATCTATCTACTTTCTAATATTCACACAAACTTATTATGTTTTATTGAGACTTGTACTAGTATTCAAACATTATATTAGTAATAGTATTAGAAGCTCTTGTACGAGTTTAGACCTGGTTTTAGGGTGTAGTGTTTCATATTTCCGCACTTATGTTATTTATATATCTATTATGACTTCGAGATATTTCGATATTTACTTTCGCATTTCTTCATTAAATAACATGATTTAAGGGAAGGGTTCACCTATCAGGGGGGATAGTGTAGGTGCCCTCATGGCCCACGAAATGGGTCGTGACACCTAGTCGATATAAATTGAGTGTAGACATGATAAATATTATAGACTTGAAAAATGCATTGACAATTGCGTACATCTGGTCTATGGGTTAATTTTTCTACACACATATATCTATGTACAACTGATTTTGGCTAAATATTTTTGGCCATATTTCTCATAACTAAACCTATATGATCCCTTCCAATGTAGCTTTTCAAGCATTAAACAAGGAAAAGAGGGTTTTACAATTAATGGGTTGATAAGAAGTGGAAAAGGCACTTATTTTTATACCCTATAAAGAAACCCTTCATCTTCATTCTTGTTCAAAAAATTAAATTTTGAAAGTTTATTCAAACACTCCTTGAGTCTTAAAAATGGCCAACTTCAACTACCCAACAAACAACAACAACAACAACATACCCAGTGTAATCCTACAAGTGGGGTCTGGGGAGGGTATGATGTACACAGACCTTACCTCTACCTTTGGGGGTAGAGAGGCTGTTTCCGATAGACCCTCGGCTCAAAAGAAACGAAGTCAATACAAATTTGCAAGAGAAATAAGACAAAAAATATTAAGATACCAAACAAATGGAGCAACACATATTAATACAAACATAAAGGATAATGATGTATGCGATACCAAAATAATACTACCTAAGAAAAGGAGAAGAGGAGAGGGAAAGGCTAGCCCCCCACCTCTCTCACACATATCGCTACAAAACTCAATTACCTACTAACCTTCTATCCTAATCTTCGACCTCCAAATCTTCCTATCTAAGGTCATGTCCTCAGTTAGCTGAAGCTGTGTCATGTCCAGTCTAATCACCTCCCCCTAGTTCTTCTTCGGCCTACCTCTACCTCTCCTAAATCCTATGACCGCCAATCTCTCACAGCTCCAAACTGGCGCATCCTCAAACTTCTTTCTCACATGCATGAACCATCTCAGTCTCGCTTCCCTCATCTTGTCTACCACGGAGGCAACTACGACCTTGTCCCATAGATCTTCGTTCCTAATCATATCTCTACAAGTATGAATACATATCTATCTGAGCATCCGCATCTCCGGTACCTTCATCTTCTGAACATGAACGCTCTTGACTGACCAATATTTTGCCCCATACAACAATGCTAGTCTAACCATCACTTTGTAGAACTTACCTTTCATCCTAGGCGACACCTTCTTATCGAAAAGCACCCTAGAGGCGATCCTCCATTTCATCTACCCTACTCTAATATGATGTGAACATCATCGTCAATCTCCCCGTTTCCTTATATTATGGACCCAAGATACTTGAAACTCCCTCTTTTGGGTATAGCTTGTGCCTCAATCTTCACTTCCACCTTAGTCTCTTGTGTTACGCCATTGAACTTGTACTCTATGTACTCCATCTTAGTACTGCTTAACCTGAAACCTTTCGATTCTAAGGTTACTCTCCAAACATCCAGCATATCGTTGACTCCACCACGTGTCTCATCAATCAAAACTATATCGTTTACAAATAACATACACCATGGCACCTCCTTCTGAATATGTCGCATCAATTTCGTCCATCACTAAGCCAACTTCAACTACCCAAATCGCCATCCAAATGGCCATGCTAACCCCCAACCGCACACCGCGTTTCCAAGCCCTTAACCCTTGTGTTAGCAGATTGTTATGGGATGTACCAGGTGCTAGTGGGAGCATCACCACGCTGCTAAATCTTGTACATTTCCTTGAGGATGACATGTGGTATATCTGACCAATTGTTGTGACCACAAGAGAAGAGAACGAGCGGCATTGTAGGAGAACCAATAGGATTCTCACTGAACTCCTCGCTGATCGGGGAGCGGTGCTCGGTGACTAAAACAACCCCTCTCCTTCACCCCTACCTTTCCCTCAAGCTTCACCTCCAGCCTTCCCCTCAACTCCCCCCCTCCCGACCCCCAGTAGTTGTAATTTCTCTTTTGTTGTTGTCTTTTGGTTAGTTTTTAAGGATGTTTTTTTTATTTGTTTTGTTTTGTTTTGTTTTATGTTATGTTAATCACCCTATGTAAATATTAATATAGCTTCCTACTTTTATTGATATTCATTTCTTTCCCGTTTATTTTTTTACCAGTTAGTCACTAATAAGAAATAACTGATAACTGCCATAAATAGTCACTAATCGGATTATATCTTCTAATAGACGTTATTGCAAAATGGGAAAAGTATGCACCGATAACTGAAGAGTGGCACACATAGATACTAGACCAATTGTATATTCTATTAGACGTTATTGAAAAATGAGAAAAATATGCACGAAAATTGAAAAGGGCCAAACATAGACACTAAACGAATTATATATTTTACTAGATGTTACTGAAAATGGGAAAAATATGAACTGATAACTGAAGAGCGGATTGTATGTTAACATATATGTTATTGAAAAATGGGAAAAATATGCACCGATAACTAAAGAGAGCAACACATAGACACTAGACCGATTGTATATTCTACTAGACATTATTAAAATATGGGAAAAATATGCACTGATAGCTGAAGAGGGTGACACATAGACACTAAGCGAATTGTATATTCTACTAAACATTATTGAAAAACGAAAACAATATGCACTAATAACTGAAGATCGGATTGTATGTTCAAATATATATTATTGAAAAATGAGGAAAATAAGAATAACTGATAACTGTGACACACAGACACCAGACTGATTGTATCTTCTACTAGACGTTGTTGAAAAATGGAAAAAATATGCTCTAATAACTGCCCCACATAGAGACTAGAGTGATTTTAGCTTCTAATATTGTTGTTGAAAATTGGAAAAAATATGCATTGATAACTGCCACACATACACACTAGACCGATTATATCTTCTACTAGACGTTGTGGAAAAATGAAAAAATATGCACTGATAACTATCACACATAGGCACTAGACCGATTTTATCTACTAATATTCATAGTTGAAAAATGAGAAAAATATGCACTGATAAATGCCACACAGACACTATACCGATTGTATCTTCTAATATTCGCTGTTAAAAAATGAGAAAAATATGCTCTGATATCTTGAAAATTGATGACTTAATTCTCAAAACTTATATTGATTGGCAGTTAAATGAGTATTTAACATATACATACCGTCATATTAATTTAAACACCAATATTAATGGAAAATCAGGCACGATATTCATTTATTGTTTAAGTAGTGGTTTTTGATCCATTATCTGATTATCCGTAAACTAGTACAATTTTCATAAGCAACCTAGTGTTTAGACAACATTATCTTGAAAAATGATGAATTAATTCTTGAAACTTATATTGGTTGACATTAAAATGAGTATTTAACAAATGGATAATGTCATATATTAATATAAACACCAATATCAATGAAAATATATATGATGTTCACATATGATTATGTCACCAATTTCAAGTTGTTACACATGATAATCACAACTCAACACTTTCACTAGCATATTATTAACACTACTCATTTAATGTCCTTGTTTAGATCATTATAGTGTTGTTTCACTAATTCCATGATGACATATATTGTAACACCCCAAAATGTTTAAACTAACTCTTGAATTTTTGATTGACCATATCTTGATAGTAAGGGTATATTTTACTTCGCACTTCCTGAACGTGAACTTGACGATATTTGAAACTTGTTTAAAGTGTTATGGTGTAGTTATGTAAGATACTCCTATTATTATCTTAGTAAATTATTAAATGGATTAGATATTTATGTATTTAGTGCAGCCCCTTTTTGTAGTTATCCAAAAAAAAAAAAAAAGTTTGTAGTTATCCAAAGGTAAATATATTACCTTTAGCTCATATCCTCTCAACCTCCTCTTTATATTTCGTTTTCTCCACCAAAATAAAACCCCAAAGCTTCTCTCCTCTCATAATATTCATCCTTTAAATCAATCATACCCATTTTTGCTTTTATTTACTGGAAAAAGGGTGATGAAGTACAGTAAGTGAGCTTTGCATTTTCGTTTTTTAAACCCCGCATGTACTACTATTAGTATTTTGAGCATATCTTTTTGTACAAAACTGCTATAGCAGTGATTTAAATTTCTTTGAAACTCCAAAACATATATCTACAACTTTCATTAAGGCCACAAAGTCTATTTTTGCCGTTCACCCCTTTGAAACCGAGCTGCAATACAAGACAGTAGTATTGTCCAGAATTCCTGTTTTGATAGTTTAGGGCGATTTTCACTGATTTCATGTTTAGTTTCGACGTGCTGAAATCATTGAACTTAAGTATATATTTGATTTTGTATTTAAGGTATATGTGCTCTTGTACAAGCTAGTAGGAATTGTTTGACGAAATGGACTTTGGTTGGTCGATGACGTAGATGATTTTAACTCCTCGAGTTGTGGTAGAACTTGTTGTGTGGTAAAACACCAAGGTTTGTGTATAAACCTGAATTTGAAATATCTTTACTTGCTAGAATTTTAAAGTATCTTGATCAATTGTTTCCTTCCTCTTCTATCATTGTATGGTTAATATCTCAAGTATTGCAAAATATTCGCTAAATCGCCCACTTGTACGAATTACTTGATCATTTTGCATTCTTGTTGGGACTTTGTCCTTCTTGTTGCGGTGACTTTGTCACCGATATCGGCCTACCTCTTGATTCGGATCTTGCCCATCTTGACTTTGGATTTACATTTCGTCTGTATGATGGACTTTTGTCTATTTTTGAGTATGAGTGGAAAGCCACTTTCAACATGGCTCTTGATTCTCTTGATTAGTGGGTGACAACCCTACTTGAATTGGGACTCCGGTCCTTCTTGTTATTCAATTATGCTTTGATGTGATGGCATGACGTACATATTGGGCGAAATTGGTTATTTGACAAACTCTCTTGAATTGATTGATAAGCTTTCTTGACACTTGAGCCTTCAAATATTGATTTCGACATTTGAAAACTCTTCAAGGTTTGATATTTGATACTTTGATATACTTTTATAATTGATTTATTATTATCTTATTGAGCTACCTATGACGGATAAGGGAATTGGAGAATCTAATGGCTCCATGCCCAAAGTCTATATGTCACTAAGCTTTATGCTTAGCGATAGTTGTTTTCTATCGAAGGTAATGTGCGGGAGGAGATTTGAAGATCACCTTTGCATATGCATTTAGGTTTTGTATAGTTTTGGGACTTGTACATGATCTATATTTCACACTTATGTATGAAATTTTGGAGGCTCGTTGGACCACAAGACCATAAGCTTGTAACTTGAACTCGGTAACTTGTTTTGCTGTTTTCAAGTGTGCTTTTAACCCAAGTCATGCCATGTACTGGGTTTACATTTTGCCTTGTAATTATGTACAAAAGAAGATACCAGTTTTCTGTGATAATTGCAAGTTTGAGTTTCGTGTATATTATGAACCTGCAGTGGTGTTGATTGGAAAATATAATTTCAAAATAAAGTTTCTTAAACGTGTTGACTATTTGAGGAGGGAGTTACCATTTTAAATTGAGTTTAAATTGACTCTCTGATATTGTATTTCATAGAAGAAATTTTTCGGAGTGTATAAGGAAAAAAAAATGCCGTACTTACAACCCTTTTTCGCATGGGCCTATTTCCGCTACTAAATATTTTTGTGAATATCTTTTGGCATAAATTTCTTCTGAACGTTGTAAGTGTGAAATTAGCTTTTGTTTCGTAAGTGGTATCCTTACAAAGGGGATGCTACATATATTGTTTAGTCAAAAATATAAGTTTTAAATTTTAAAATTAGTTCAATTCTAATTTAATAAATATTTTTTGGTTGAAAAAATATGTGCTACATCGTGTATTCGAATAATATGTTGTCGGTGTATAATAAACGAAACGTTCAGAACTAGCATATAACCCCAACTGTAACTTCTTTCAAACCCAACGTTCAAATAACAATAATATTTCCATTATAAATACCTCCAAATCCAGGCTTCTTACCAAAGAGTAAAAAATCGACAGACTATCATAACGTCAGGGAAGATTATTAGAAGCGTCGATTCATTTGTTACTAAATCTAATTTGTACGACACACAAAAAGAAATAATAGGTGTGGCGATTTAGCTCCCATTAGATCTTCAAAGACATCACTAAATCCTGGAAGGGAGTTTTATGGATGTGCGAAGGGAAAAGTGAGTATTTAATTTGCTTATGTGTGTTTTAACTTGATACACGACAAATTTTTTGTTGATGTTGTGTAGAAAGAAGATGGGGCTGCGATTATGTTAGCTGGGTTAACGATGATACGATATCTGGAGAGGAGAAATTTGATTTAATATACAAGCTCCACAAAACTGAAGATTCATTGGAAGAAGTCATACGACTCTTCTTGGAAGCGGAAGCATCGAGGGAATGGTTTGAAAATAAACTGAAAAAAGCTGAAACTGAGAGGAATCAGGCAAAGAACGGGTTGAAGGCACTTTTTGAAGTCGGGAAACAAAAGATGAAGAGGATGCAGTTGTGTTTAGTATCATTTTTAATTTTCAAATAGGTGGTTTGTGGTTCCTTTTGACTACATTTCCTTTTATAATCAATTGATTTCCGTCTCGTGCCTTATTTTATGTATATACCGAATGCATTCATTAAAAGTGAAGACAAAAGAGAAATGCTATACATAGACCAACAACAGTTATAAATAGACCAACAACAATTATAGATAAACCAAACAACAGAAATACATTCACTGGAGGCATACTAAAAACAAAAGGGCAACATAAATACATTCACTGCAGGCATAGTAGACAAAAGGGAAATAGACCAATAGATTTATAACAAAAATATATTTACTGCAACCATAGCAGACAAAAGGGAAATATACCAATAGACTAACAACGCATT
Source organism: Lycium ferocissimum (assembly GCF_029784015.1). Taxonomy (NCBI): domain Eukaryota; kingdom Viridiplantae; phylum Streptophyta; class Magnoliopsida; order Solanales; family Solanaceae; genus Lycium; species Lycium ferocissimum. Next base: position 52,408,015 of record NC_081344.1, read on the forward strand.
CACTGTTGATTTAGTGAATTCTACTCAACTTGTGACGAATTCTACTCAATTTGTGACAAATTCATATTACAAGTGGTTCTTTTTGTGTCCAGGTTGTTTGCATAGGAAGCATTTATTTGTTCTCTTGGCTGATCTCTTGGTATAATTACTTTTTCCCTCCAAGACACTCTTATTACCCTTTCGACCCATTTTAGGAACATATTTTGGTGGGGGAACTTGTGCACCCTGCATATATGAAGGAATCATCCACTTACTTTCATGAGAAATTTGGACAAAATTACCTTCCTATGCTTTGTAGTATGCATCAGTGGAGTAATATTCAGAAGAGTGGTTATAAACGGAGCCTCCAAATGTATGTGGATACCTCTTACTCAGAGCTGCTACGACATGTGAGCACAGGAGCTTGTCCACGTTGAAAACTCTACAAGAACATGACAAAGTTGACAAAGTTGACAAGTTGACAGTTGCATGGCCGCCGTTTTCGCACGCGGTGTACTCATTTTCATTTACCCTAATGACAATTTTTTGCTCTTTTCCATTCTCTTCCTTATCCTTTTTTCAGCATGAGGCACGATGTAGTTGTTTAATAGGAGTCGATTATTTGCTAAGGTACGCCTTTCATTGAATTTTGTAGCAAACCTCGTATTAATGGCGTTGAAAAGGGCAGTGATGGGGAACTCTCTCTCTACTAAAAACATTGAGTTGAATGATTCGTCAATATTTGACGTCAACACTTCAAATCTATTTCCCCAGGGAAATGCCTTGCTCCATTTATCGAACCCAACTTCATCCCTAAGGCAATTAGCTACATCCGGTGCAATACAGTCAATTTCACTAAAGTGATCAGTGAACACCTCCGCGTTATATGCTTTTGTTGCTTTATAAAAGAATTTCTCGAAGGATCCGTTATGGAACCTCGCACGCATTTTTCAGCTCGATGCCTTGTGCAAACACTATGGTGAGTATTAGTGTAAACCTCTTGTATTGCCCTTTTAATATTTTGGTGCTAATAAGATATTATGTACAAATCTAAGTTATTAGGCACAATGCCAAGCAACTGTTAAAAAAGTACATCGAAAAGGCAACACACTCCGAGTCAACCACACAACAGGCCACTGGAAAAACATGATTTTCCACATCTTGTGTCACAGCAGTCAACAAAACACCTACATACTTACCCTTTAAGTGTGTGCCATCAACTACTATGTCATGTGCTTAAATCCCTATATCAACGCTTTAAAAGTCAAGAAGTAATATAAGAATATCCATTCCTCGTCGACCTAGAACTCTGTCTTGCTTTCGAAGTTTGCACGATGTACCATAAATGTGACGACCCAAATCACGGGTCGTGGTGGCACCTACACTATCTCCCCTGGTAGGCGAATCATCCCCCAAATTCTATTAACTCTTTCTAAACATTAAAAATAAATGAAACTACCCGCAAACACAATTCAACCAATTAAGCAATAAAACCGATGTGGAAGAAATACTTTATTCATTAAACAATTCCCAAAAACCTACACTAGACTCGTACAAGAGCTTCTAAAAGAATTACAACTTTAAATGAAATTATAGACTCACAATGGACACAAACTCTGTTTGAGGATGAGGAGCAACAAAATTTTAAGAATAGACTGAGGGCTGCAGGATCTCTAATAGCTCACCCAACGTCTCTGACATTCGAACCAATATGAGGCTCTAAACAAAACCTGAAAACAGCTCTACACTCTATTAAGGAATGTAGCAAGAGTAGTATGAGCATAACACTAGGATCATAGGTATCACAGGCCGACTGGTACGACCCAATCGGAGGGCCATGACGGGCATCCGGAATTAACCTATCGAGCACCCCTTAACATACTTCTCATAATCATATCTAGGTGAGCCGCACGGCTAACTCATAATTACCACAAACCGAAAAGACACAAGTTCCATCGAACATATGCACGTCTATATAAACATCATCAACCATGCTCGTATGTACAAGCCAACAAGGCTGCAAAAAGTGATATACAAAAATATGAACCGGTAAGGTTATGGAGCATCTAACTATATACATCTGTCTACAAGCCTCTACAAGGAGTATGTAATATCATAAAGACGGGACAGGACCCCGCCAGGCCCAAGTATGTACACAAAAGAGTAGTACCAACTAAACTTCAGCTCCGGATCAAATGGAGCACTTCTATGCAATCACTGATGAAGCAGCCTAAGGGTCTGGCCCATCTCCCTGTCTACCTGCGGGCATGAATGTAGCGTCCACAAACAAAAAGGGCGTCAGTACGAATAATGTACTGAGTATATAAGGCATGAATAACAACATAATGAAAGAATGCGGATAACATGAGATGAAGATATCAAATTATACCTCCGAGGGCGGCTGCCATGCATACTTAATCTTTCTCTAATGAAGACATTATCATACATATATACATAATAATACCGTAACTGGCCATATAGGCTCGGTGGCCCTCGTACCCGGCCATAACAAGGCTCGGTGGTCCCCCGTACCCAGCCATAATAAGGCTCGGTGTTATCCGTACCCAACTGTAGTGGTGTGCACATCTACGTACCGTACTTGGCCGACTATAGTGCGGCCCGGTGTGGTAAAATGTATATATAATAGATAAAGCATGAATGAGAGTCCAAAGGAAACATTACAACTCCATCAGAGTGATACAAGGTTGGTGAACTTCCGATTACCCTTATGGAATCATCATTATCATTATATCTTCTCATTAGGGTCAACTATCATAAGATAAGATCAACAATGAAGAACAAGATCAATAATATCATAAGAGTATCAAGAACTATAAGCTTTAGCACTTCTAGGAATGGAGGCATCATGGAAGACATTATGAATATCATGTATAAGTTTGCGACAATGGAATCATGCCGTAAGAAAGAAAGGATTAGCCTTAACATACCTTTACATCTCCTTAATTACTTAACGTTCTCCTCCCAAGCTCGCAAATCTACATTCAAGAAGATTTATACTAAGGTTAAGTCTTAAAAACACTCTTAATTTCAAACTAGAAAAATTAGTGAGCTAGCGGAATTTGGGCAGCACCTCCCCTATTTTGTCAACATCCACCAAACTCCGAAACAACTCCCAAACAACAATAATAACATCAACAATACCATAATTAAGAAATTATATTCAATTTAATATTAAATTTATCCAAAATCCCCTTTCAAGTTCACCTTATAGTCATCAACTTCAATTCAACACTTTATGACTTCTCTTCTATGATTCTTTCCTCTCCAAAACTTAATATACCTTTAAATCAAATTAATCATATAAATAGGATGAAGAACATACCTTATAATGGAAGAACTTAACCTTACTCAACTCCTTCCAAGATCAGGTTCATTACCACCTTGAAGAGAAACAAGAACAATCACCCTCCATGGATTATCTTGAGGTTTTGATGTTTGATTTTCTCTCTTGATGGTATGGAAGGTTTTGGAATATTGTGGAACCTTTATGAACTCTCTAATAATATGGAGAAATAAGTGTGGGAGGTGGATATGAAAATGGGATCTTTTAGAACTTAAAAAGGTATCAAATTTGCCTACTCGCTTCAACATGCGGTGGAGATATGGCTCAGCATATTGGATATGTGGCCGCATCTCCCCTCCTCTCCTTAGGGAGGAGGTTGGTGTCAAGACCCAGCTAGAGGGCCATGACGGGTACCCGTAGCTAGCCTACCGAGCACCACTCATCATACTTATCATCATATCAATGTAGATCAACACAATTCTCAAACAAGCTTACCATGAAATGATCTTCAATCCCTCCTTTCTATATTCATATATGTACAATGTATAAGCCCACGAGGCTGCAAAATGATATACAGTCATGCACTAAAGAGGTCATAAGATATCTATACCCACATATGTATCTACGAGCCTCTAACTGAAGTACTGAAATCGTAAGGACGGGACAGGATCCCACGATGCCCCAAATATTTGCACAAAAGAATATACTAATAAGCGGCAACACCGGAGAAGTGGAGTGCTCCTGAGTATCTGCTGATAATGCTCATAGGGATCTTGACCGTCTCCCTGTCTACTTGCGGGCATGAATGCAGCGTCCACAAAAGTAAGGACGTCAGTACGAATAATGTACTGAGTATGTAAGGCATGTATAATGCCATATTAAAGGAATATGGAACATAAGATAAAGAGATAACCTGCACATATGATTGCCTCTTAAGGCGGATACCATGCATGCTAACTTTTACCTTTAAAACCACATCATAACACACATATATATAAGTAAGCTGTCTGAGTCATATATCATCACTAGCCCACGTCCGGGATAGTCATCTCACGCCACCCACTAGTGGTGACTGCCCGGCCAATTAGGCCCGATGTAACTATCATTATCCATAAGCCGCTAACTTACGCCCAGCGTAGTGGTGTCTGCCCCGGCCAAATAGGCCAGGTGTAATCATATATAAAAATAAGCATGCATGTGAGCCCAATCAAAGCTACAATCATATCAGAGTGACGTAAGGTCGGTGACCTCCAATTTTATTATGGAACATTCATCACCGCTATGCCTCACCTTGAAGGAACTAATATCATGAGGTGAGACTACAACAAGAAATAAAATCAACGAATTCATGAAATAAGATTGTCAACTCATAATAGCATCATCTCATAAGCTTCGGAGTCTCTGAAAGATAGGATCATCATCATCATCATTCTCATAGAACATATCTTGTCTCTAGCTCATAAGGGACTCTTAATAATCTTAGACTTCCAACTTTGGAATGTAAGAAGGTCATGGAAGCATAGAAAGGAAATCATAATATTGAAGTCATGCCTTTGAATGAAAGGTACTAGCCTTACATACCTTTGCGTCTCCTTAACAACTGAACGTTCTCCTTCCAAGCTCACAACTCTACGTTCAAGAGAATTCGTACTAAATTAGATCATTTAAAACAGGCTTATGTCCAAACTAAAGAGACTAAGAGCTAACAAAAATTGGGCAGCATTTATTTCAACAACTTTCTCCATATACTAAACAACTCCCCAGACATCAATAGCAACACCCATAATATCATAATCAATAGATTTCTTCAATTAAGCTTTGTTTAATTTTCAAGACTTCCTTTCAAAATCATCCATAATCATAGCTACAACACACCTCATATTCCCCCTTCATATAATACTTTCTTATCATCATTACAGTCATTTACAACAAGGTTATACTCACGGCACATCAAGAACTATGACTCAAGTTAACTTACTACTCAAAATATCATTACTTCCATAGTTGAGCCCATATTCTACTTTCTTCTCTCATCCAAGTCAGTCCACCACTCAAATACTTTAATAACATGTAATGGATGTAAAACTCACCTTTGATAATATAGAAATGAACCTTAGATGAAGATACTTCACTTGAGAAAACCCCAACTTCAATACCAATGGAGTTCTTGATTTCTACAAGCCCTAGTGAGCCTCCTTGCACTTGATTCTTTTAATTCTTGGTGTTCAATCCTTAATTTCTCATGGATTTGTGTTAGTATGGTGTTTGAAATATGTTAGAGGTTTCAAGAGTTGCGGAGGAAATGAGAAATAAGAAATAAGAACTTGGGTCTTTTATTTATAGAAAGGAACTAAAGCTGCCCGTATGGATTATACGGACACTTATACGGTCCGTATAATTTTATACGATCCGTATACTTTTATACGATCCATATAAGTGACCGTATAATCTTCCCAGTGATGACCCATCATTGTGACTGTTATACGGACCATTATACGGATCGTATAATTGGTCGTATAACTCATCCTCTTCCTGAAATTGCTCTCGTCGGTACATTTGATCTCTAATCCTTATGAAACCTTCTTGGCACTTATATAATACTTCATTAACCATCTAAGGGGCTTTATATCTCTTCCTCAAGGTGATGCTAAGCAAGGCTTAACTCAACGATGTGAAATTCTCCCAAACAAGACTCTACCTTAACTTTCTCCGATAAGTTTTCTTTTTTTGCCTCAAATGTCTTTGGAATCTTAATTAGAATTATTAAGTATCCTTTCCTACTTGGAGGGACTTCATGTTAATTCTAGACTCACGTTAGTCCATCCTCCGTAAAATGACATGAAATGTCTGAGGTGTAACATTCTCCCCCCCCCCCTTTGGAACATTCGTCCTTGAATGTTAGGTTCTCGGGAATTCTACGAAAATTTCACTTGCGTTTCCTCTGTAATATGTCATTACCATCCTGTCACAACAACCAAAAATAACATTTCCTCACTGGGCTACAACTACAATGGCAAGAAAACATGGCCACACACGACCAGAAGCATCAAAAGAAAGCATCACATACCTTAGGACAACGGTGTCTCATCTTGAATCTCTCCTGGGGGTGGGAATAAATGTGGATACCCGAACTCCATGTCTTCTTTTGCTTCCCAATTCATCTCTTTCGCTTTCGCGTTCTTTCACAATGTCTTCATCAAGCTTGCATTTTTAGTTCTTAATTCACCACCCGGAAGCTATTTGAGACGGTAGCAAGAACTTCTTATAGAGTCTTTTAATAATCTTCATAATCTCTTCAAAATGAAATTCTCACATCCTAATAATTTGATACTCTCCCCTTCCTGCAAGCTTCATACGACTATTCGGATACATGTCAATTCCAAGCCACCCTAACGGGTCTCTTCATACAATTGGGAGGGGGTGGGGGGATTTACCAGAATGACCTATATTTCCCAGGTCTCTCGGAACATATCGATCCTCAGACACAGTAGAGTACCGAGTATCTTAGCTTGACCCCTTCCACGAATAGCTTATATGATTCTTTATAATTGCAACATCCATTCTTGATTAGTGCCACGAAATTGTCTTACACAAGTTTACCTATTATTATCTTCCTCGCCATCACCTCTCACCTTCAGTTTCTCATTTAGATCCATTTTACACCGTTTACTTTGCGATGCAGCTCTAATTCCTTTACGTTCGGAATACTCTAAGCTTCGAATCCTCGTATCCTCCATAAACTTCCTCTTCTAAATAATCGTACACATCTATTCTTTTTAATTGTAGATTGCTACCGTCAAGTATTTGCATGCTTCCAGATGGTTATCAATCCTTTTCTATTGTTAACTTCATGTCCTTGTCTTAACAAGGCATTATTAAATTTTAATCAAGTAGTTTTTGCCTTTGAGGCTTTCCCTATACAGTGCTTCCCCGACCGGTATGCGGCATTGGAACTTCGCGTCCATATAACTAGCTTGCTGTGGCTATTTCACTTGACTTCTTATCTTAGTCCATCATTCACTTCTCCCCCTAATCCTGATCCTACACCCATCGCCGGTGTATCCTCACTATGAAATCTTTCGCTTGAGCCCTTGTTGTATGGAAATGCTGTCCATTCTTATTTGTTTCGCACTTGAACAAAAGCCATAATACTCACATGATTTACATTCGTAAGGTTAATACCGCTTTTCCCATTGTATGCCCATCCTTTAACTCTGTCTGATAATCTACCTTATTATTGTACAATTGCCACGTTGGATTTTTTGCCCCTCTTCCATTCTACGACCCATATCTTGTTTTACCTCATTCTTGCGCCTCCGCTTGCCACATTGCCTCCGAATGTCGAAGACTAATTCCTTGATTGTCTCTTTTGATTACCGTCTAATTGCTACTATTAAACCATGGAGGAATTTCCTCTATCCCTATGCTTCTTTCCTCAATTCCATCATGACCCGTAGATCATCTCGCATATTAGTCATTTCCATCGATGCAGCTCATAACCGCTCTATACTCCCTATACCGTATCGTCCACAAACTAGCCCTCTTTTGACTCACCTTTTCTTAATAATCTTTCCTTGGGACCTCTACCACGTAACTCACCGGGAATGCAATTCCATTTGTTGCTATTCTGACATACGTATAAAGTCAGTCCATTGATCTTTCACAATCAAACCTTGTTTCTTCTTTTGTTTTACTTCTCACATTTTTTTCTCAAACGATTTCGTTCAAAGGACAATCGCTCTAAGCATATTTCAGAGTACCATTGACTTCTTCTTCTTTTTTTTTTTGTTTTTTTTTTTGAAAAAACTATAACTTAAGGTTCAACGTAATCCTTCCATACTCTTCTTTGATCCGATTCCCATTGTCGTAAGAGTATTGTACTTTGCTATCTCAACATATTAATAACGGGGTAACACATGGTCCTTTTAGAATTCTTTTGGAGGGATATTGTATAAACTCGCCCTCCACGCATAAAATATCTTGCTCAACAAATGGTTCCATATTCCACGTCATAATGTAATTAGCCACGCCGTTCTTACAGGATGGTTCAAAATTTCAATCACCTCGCAACACCCATTAACATGCTTAATTGGTATTAGAAGATCCGCAGGGTTTGATTCTCTTCCACCCTCTGTGTATAGGGTTACTGCACTAGTAGACCTTTCTTCTATTTGCCTCACTTCTACCTTTCCTTCCCTGTTTCCAACAGGTCTTCCTTTCTCCTCTTCTTTCTCCCTTTTTTTCCTGCTACACATATCGAGCATTCGTCACTTATCGTTCGTTGGTTTCATTGATCGACCTTATCTGGGTTTCGCTTCCCTTCATGTCAGTAATAACAAGCTCTTATCATATAACCGTTCGAGTAGATTCCTGGATAAATAGCCTGAACTACAACATAGAATACAACTGCAGTCATAATGTCGACCAATCGCCAGGCAAGGAGCTTTTGTGAATACATTTCTTTTGATCTCTTTCCTTAAGGCATCACCAAGGTCAATAAGGCTGGCTCATAGTGACATGAAAATTTTTCCGCTATAATCATCAGGTGAAGTCTAACTTAGTAAGTTGAATCGGTGCTACATGCATTGGCATATATGTATATATCAAGTTCATTTCATAACTCAATCTCTCAAACCATAAAAGGACTAGCTAAATTCTTCTAACTTGCAACTTCTTCTGGAATGTTTATCCCTTTAATTCTCTTTAGTATATAAAACTTCTTTCCATCCCAAGCACATCATTTTCCCTTCTCATGCTTCTTAGTCTATCTTAACCTAATCATTGTTTCTTTTAACTTAATACACACTTACTACATTCATCCCGTATTTGACTACTAGCTTCGTCTCTAACCATTCGCTGCTGGCCGTTTCCTTTCTTCTCGCTATAATCCTACCTATAGTTTCCCCAATTTCCCTTAGATTTTTGGAAAAATTTTGGCAGAGTTTCCTTTGTAAACATAACAATCCCAAACCTACACACAGCCCAAAAAACACATCTCATGCCTTAGGAGGCCACATATAGAAACACATATGATATACAACTCAACCACGCAGGGCTGTTTGCTATAAAAGAATGTCAGATAATAAGGATTGTCTCATGAATTATACCTGAACACCCTTTCTAGAACTCCATTTTTTTCTAAGCATTATGTCAACCAACTCCCTTCATGGAGGTTTACTTACTAACAAATAATATTTCTAGCTATCCTTTGAATCACCAATAGGTATAGACACCTTACAATGTTTGATTGGCTCAAGTTTCACCCCAATACGGTCGGCAACATCAGGAGTAATATGTGTAACGAAGTAAACCCCGAATCAATCAATGCATATATGTCATAAGAGGACACCAATAATATACCTGTGATAGTATCAGGGGAAGACTCAAGACCCTGTGGTCCCGCTAGTGCATAAAGACGGAACTGAGGACCACTCGAACCGGATACTCCTCCTCTACCTCTGCCACGGCCTGCTGGTGTCTGTAGGCTTCGCCTTGGAGGGCGTACCGATGACGAAGAGCCAAATGCTAATCCTGTGGGCCGGATCTTATCTCTACCATGCATTGATGGATAGTCGCGTCTGATATGGCCTGGCCGAGCGCAGGCACAATAAACATCCTTGTCATGACCCAAATTGGAGGGCCGCGACTGACACCCAAGACCCTACTCGGCTAAGTGCCATACTATTATTCCATCTAGGAGTCACAACTTTTTGTGGACCTTTAATCTACGAAATGACGCTTCCGCCAGGTAAGAAAAAACTTTACAATAAAACTCTTTCGTCAGATCAGGGACTTCTCCCGTATCGTTAATTCAAAGAAAACCTTTAGTCATAATAAAACCTTTAAAAAAATAAAGCATAAAACACATCGACCTATATGGTCGCTTTACACAACTGTCGACATCTCGACGCACTCTCCACAGGACACTATCTGCAAAAGTCTCTAACATACACAAGATACCATAACATATGTTGTTATATCCCGTATTTTTAACAACGGGACAATCCGAGTTAATTATGATGAGTTGGACAAAATTTGTTTTCAGGGCATGAAGTCGGGACTTTTAATCACGATTTTGTTTTAAAAATATAAGTGGTGTATGACCTTATTAGCATGAAGGTATAAAGGAAACATTTGGGGTCAAAATGAATTAAGAAAAACTTGTATATTATGGAAAATAAGGGGCCAAAGTGGCCGGCCATTTAGTTGTGGGCCATGGCCACATGGATTTATTTCATATGGAAATTTAAAAGATGACTAAGTCATCTTGCTCTTCATTCTAATTCTAGAAAAATCAAGAAAACAAGGAGAAGAGAAAGAAGAAGGGGTTCGGCCATAGGAGCAAGGAAACAAGGACAAGATTAAGCCATCAAAAAAATTGGTTCTTCTAGCAAAACAACTAATTGAAGGGTCCTCGTTAACGTGGGAGCGTTGTTTGGATCAATAAGCTATCCGTTTCCCTCATTCACCACCTTAGCTAACGTGTGAAGTGAAGAAGAAAAGGTAAGAATTAATTCTCTTTTATGTGTTGTGAATGGTGTGGGCATGTCGTAGTATGTAAATATGAATGAAATTCATGAAAATCTATGTGTTGGAGCTAAACCGTGAATATGGAGTATGCATGGCTTGTGGCCGTGTGTATGTGCAATGTTATGTAGGATTGATAGATTGAATTATATGTAGCATGTTTAGTTGTTGTTGTAGTGTGTTGAAATGAATGGGAATCACATGTATGTGGGTTATGGTTATGTCTGTCTGATGATATGTGTGTGGTACACGTTTTTGGGCGGGGTCATCGCGCCGACCTAGTCGGCTAGCCTTTGTATATATATTTTCGAGATTACTCACATTATGACAGCCTCGGCAGAGCTTTTTGTGACATATGTTGGCTATTATACGTTAATCTGAGACTATATGTGATTATTTATATTTATGCAAGTTTAGTAGGATAATTCTGAGTGTCAGGGACGTATGAGTGTCCAATTCGGACGTTAGTCATGGCCTACGGGGTTGGGTCGTGACAAAAGTGGTATCAGAGCGGTTCGTCCTCGGATGTCTCTGGACCGTGTCTAGTAGAGAGTCATTTATCGGTGTGTTGTGCACCACATCTATAAACAGGAGGCTACAGGACATTTAGGATGTTATCTTTTTTTCGGATCTTAGATCGTGCGATAGAGCCGTATTATTAGGATGACTTCTTTCTAACGAATTGCTATGTTTTCAGTGATGCTTCCGAGAAAGGCGGCACTGCCCGAAGGCAAGTCTCTTTGGAGTGGGAGAGACCCGTCGGGCCAGAGAGTTACTAGGGCCGTGCTCGCTCGCGGCCGAGATTGTGCCCTGGTCGGCCAGCTCGGCCACCCCATCACCATCAGAGGGGCATGGAGCAGCAGCAGTTGCAGGACAGGAGGCGGCTCCACCGCCCGCCCCTGAGGTTCGTGTGCTCGAGCCTCCAGCTCCTCAGCCAGGGGCGGAGGATAGGGCTATGAGGGACGCAGTCCAGTTATTGACAGGCGGCGCGGGGGCAGTCCAGAGACACGGAGCGAGGATGATCGTGCGGGCGGACGTGACGACGAAGGGCTCGGCCGTTTCGACCGTAATCCGCCGGTAGCGCCCGGGTCCCTTGGCGAGGACCCTCGTAGTTTATCGACAGATGCGGCGTACGCTGCGGCTTATCGTGGCTTCCGGGCGATCGAGTCGGTAGAGTTGGCGTCGTATCGGCCGCACGACAGGGCAGCCCAATTGGTATGACTCATGGGGCTGTCCAGAGTGAGGCGTGCTCCGCCAGCCGTACGGGACGAGTTCGCGAGGTTCTTCTTGGCCATTTTCTACCCCCAGAGACTAGACGAGCCAGGGTTCACAGATTTTTACGTTTGAGGCAAAGGCCGACGTGAGTGTCCCAGAGTACATGCCGAGTTTGATTCTTTGGCCGGATACGCTCCTCATATTGTAGCAGAGACATGGCGGATAGAGTACACCCGGTTTGTTGGGTGCCGGATAGTTACCTCGATTGACACCGTATGGCGATGGCTTCTCACCGGCATGGACATTGCACGAGTACGAGCGAACGCCCGGGGCATGGAGGAGCGGCATGCAGGGCGTCGGCCCGATCGAGACTATGACAAGCGCAGTACCCGACAGGCTGGGTCGGCCGGTGATCTGAGATTCTCGAGGCGAGCCGGCCTCGAGCGACACGCCACGGAGATACTCCTCCCGGCCGGCCGGAGTACACCACGTCGTTTACTGTGCAGGAGGCCCGACGGTCTTGGATATTCGGGGAGCGGGTCGAGCTCCTGTGGCTTGTGCTCATTGAGCTCACGCATCGGGCAGAGGTTCGGCCGGTCGAGGCCACCCATACTCGATGCACTTGCATCGCGGGAGACAAAGACCCTCGGGAGCGTTGTCGGGCCACGAGCTGCACCCGCGGCCGTCGGGGCCACGTTGTGAGAGATTGCCGGCTCGGGGGCGGTGCGGGGGGGTGCGGCTCGGCCTACGAGTTCGGTGCGGGTTCATCTTCATCATCCGCGCCATGCGCCGCCGGGGCGAGGTATGCCGGCGACCGGCAGCCGCGGTAGGCCGTGGCGGGCGTCCCGATTCTTGCGGTCCTTCGAACCGCATATATGCTTTGGCCAGCCGTCGAGACTAGGAGCGTCGCCTAACGTGGTTACTGTGTACATTATTGGTTTCTCAGCCGTATATGCATTGATAGATCCCGGCTCTACTTTATCATATATTTTCCCCCTCGTTGTTAATAAAATTGGGATAAAACACGAACCAATAGAACCATTTGAGGTAGCCACTCCGGTGGGGGATTCGTTATAAGCGGTATATGAAGATTGTTCGGTAATTATCGTGGACCGTTGCGCGAAGGCGCATTTGATAGAGCTAGATATGACCGAATTTGATATTATTATGGGTATGGACTGGTCGGCTTCGTGTTATGCTAATGTTGATTGCCAAAAAGAAAGTAGTCGCTTCCAATTCCTGTGTGAACCGGTTATAGTGGGCGAGTAATACAGCATCGCCGAGGGGTAAGTTTATTTCATACCTCAAGGCAAGGAAAATGATCAGAAAAGGCTATATTTATCATCTAGTTCGTGTACATGATCTAAAAGCTGAAGCACCGACTATTCAATCGGTCTCGCTGGTTAGTGAATTTCCAGATGTGTTCCCAGATGAGCTTCTAGGTCTTCCTCCTGAACGGGAGATAGAATTCACGATAGATGTGCTGCCAGACACTCAGCCTATATCTATTCCTCCGTACGTAACGGGCACGGCGAAATTAAAAGGTGAAAGAACCGAGAGATCTATTAGAGAAGCGCTTCATCCGACCTAGCACGTCACCCTGGGGAGCACCGGTATTGTTCGTGAGAAAGAAAGACGGTCGCTGCGAATGTGTATTGATTATCGGCAGCTGAATAAGGTAACCATAAAGAATAAATACCCCCTCCCCAGGATTGACTATTTGTATGACCAGTTGTAGGGAGCTAAATGTTTTTCAAAGATAGACCTGCGGTCCGGCTACCACTGTGTGCGAGTACGGGAGCGAGATATTCCAAAGACAAGCATTCGGGACCGGTATGGGCATTATGAATTCGAGTGATGTCTTTTGGGCTGACAAATGCTCCAGCGGTATTTATGGACCTAATGAATCGGGTATTCAGACCGTTCTTAGATATGTTCGTGATTGTATTTATTGATGATATTCTGGTTTACTCTCGGTCAGAAGAAGAGCACGCGGACCATCTGAGGACGGTACTTGGAGTACTGCAGCACCAGAAACTTTATGCTAAATTTTCTAAATGTGAATTCTGGCTGACATCGTGGAATTTCGGGACATATTATTGGAGCCGACGCGCATCGGGTGGATACCCGGAAGATCGAGCGTGAAAATTGGCCCCGACCTACGACGCCTACCGAGGTGCGTAGTTTCGGGGATTGGCTGGTTATTACGAAGATTTGTGGAGAAATTTGCTTGATTTCAGCGCCTTTAACAAGGCTAACTCGGAAGGGAGCCAAGTTCCGATCGGGATCGATGCCCGTGAACGAAGCTTCCGATTCTTTGAAGGAGAAATTGACTACGGCTCCAGCTCGACACTTCCCGAAGGACCGACGGGTATGTTATATATTGTGATGCTTCCAGTGTTGGACTGGGTTGTGTATTAATGCAGCACGGCCGAGTTATAGCCTATGCCTCCAAGCAGCTCAGAAAGCACGAAAAGAATTATCCCACTCATGATCTGGAGCTCGCAGAGGTAATTCATGCTCTGAAGATATGGATACATTATTTATATGGCGTTCATGTTGATATCTACACAGATCACAAAAGCCTCCAATATATCTTTAAGGAGCCGAATTTGCGGCGAGAGAAGGTGGTTGGGGATTCTTTGAAAGATTATGATGTCGATATTCTATACCATCCTGGGAAAGCCAATGTTGTAGCAGATGCACTCAGCCGCAAATCTATGGGCAGCCTAGCGGACGTACCGTCAGAAAAGAAAGAAATGGTTTGCGAAATTCATCAGCGGGCGAGTCTTGGAGTCCGTTTGGCCGAATCTGGAGATGCTGGGATTTCTGTCCGAGAAGTTGCTGAATCCTCTATTCTGGAAGAAATAAAGCGCCGCCAATATGAAGATCCTATTACAGTGCGCATGAGACACGGCCCGTGAAATGGAGAAGACTCCGTTCGAGATTACACCCGACGGAGTGCTATACATACGTGCGACTATGCGTACTCGAGGTTGCGGGGCTACGGCGACAGGTTATGGGCGAGGCACATTATGCCCGTTATTCTGTTCATCCGGGAGCTACAAAAATGTATCACGACCTCAGATGTCTGTACTGGTGGGATGGTATGAAAAAGGACATAGCCGAATTCGTTGCTCAATGCCCAAATTGCCAACATGTTAAGATCGAGCACCAGAAGGCCGGTGGACTATTACAGGAAACGAGAGATTCCGACGCGGAAGTTGGGAGATAATTAATATGGACTTCATTATGTTTTCCTCGCACCCGCGGAAGTATGATTCCATCCGGGTTATTGTTGATCTACCGACAAAATCAGCCCATTTTCTTCCGTGCCGGACTACTTATTCTACCGAGGATTATGCCGTATTATATATTAAGGAGATAGTAAGACTTCACGGAGTTCCCATATCTATTATCTCCGATGGAGGTGCCCGGTTTACAGTAATTTTTGGAGATCATTTCGGAGGGATTGGGGACCCGGTGAGTCTTAGTACAACATTTCATCCTCGTCCGACGGGGTGCCGAGCGTACTATCAGACTCTAGAAGATATGTTACGGCCTGTGTTATTGATTTCAGAGGTAGCTGGGATGATCACTTGCCATTGATTGAATTTGCCTATAATAATAGCTACCACTCCAGTATCCAGATGGCACCGTACGAGGCTTTATATGGCAGGAAATGTAGGTCGCCAATTGGCTGGTTTGACGTTGGGGAAACTAAATTAATTGGTCCAGATATGATCCAGCAGGCGGTAGACAAAGTGAAGCTTGTTTGGGAGAGATTATTGGCGGCCCAGAGTCGACAGAAATCGTATGCAGATAATCGACGTCGGCACTTGGAGTTCCAGGTCAGTGATTGGGTATTCCTGAAGGTATCACCTATGAAAGGTGTTATGAGATTCGGCAAGAAAGTGGGAAGCTCACTCAAGATATATTGGGCCTTATCGGTTATCCGAGAATAGGCAAAGTTGCCTATGAATTGGATCCGCTACCGATTTGGGAGCAAGGCATCCGTATTCCACGTCTCTATGCTTCGTAAATGCATTGGTGACCCTTCTAGAATATTTCGTAGATGATGTCCGTGTCACGGAAGAGCTATCCTACGAAGAGCTGTACCTATAGCTATATTGGATCGGCGGGTAAGAAGGTTGCGGAACAAGGATGTGGTCTCTGTTAAGGTGCTGTGGCGGAACAACAATCGGGAGGAAATGACCTGGGAAGCTGAGGAGCAGATGAAGAAGAAGTATCCTCACTTATTTCCGGTGCCTACAGGTAATCTAAACTCCTTACTTAACTATGTTGATCGATAAATGAGTTGTGTGTGATAGCTATAAAAAAAACTCCCCCGAACTTGCTTATAAGACCCCGTAGGACCAGTCTAACATTCGAGGACGAATGTTCTAAAGGGGGGGAGGATGTTATATCCCGTATTTTTAACAACGGGACAATCCGAGTTAATTATGATGAGTTCGGGACAAGACTATTCCGGGGCATGAAGTCGGGACTTTTAATCACGATTTTGTTTTAAAAACATAAGTGGTGTATGACCTCATTAGCATGAAAGTGTAAAGGAAACATTTGGGGGTCAAAATGAATTAAGAAAACTTGTATATTATGGAAAATAAGGGGCCAAAGTGGCCGGCCATTTAGTTGTGGGCCATGGCCACATGGATTTATTTCATATGGAAATTTAAAAGATGACTAAGTCATCTTGCTCTTCATTCTAATTCTAGAAAAATCAAGAAAACAAGGAGAAGAGAAAGAAAAGGGGTTCGGCCATAGGAGCAAGGAAACAAGGACAAGATTAAGCCATCAAAAAAATTGGTTCTTCTAGCAAAACAACTAATTAAAGGGTCCTCGTTAACGTGGGAGCGTTGTTTGGATCAATAAGCTATCTGTTTCCCTCATTCACCACCTTAGCTAACGTGTGAAGTGAAGAAGAAAAGGTAAGAATTAATTCTCTCTCTTTATGTGTTGTGAATGGTGTGGGCATGTCGTAGTATGTAAATATGAATGAAATTCATGAAAATCTATGTGTTGGAGCTAAACCGTGAATATGGAGTATGCATGGCTTGTGGCCGTGTATGTGCAATGTTATGTAGGATTGATAGATTGAATTATATGTAGCATGTTTAGTTGTTGTTGTAGTGTGTTGAAATGAATGGGAATCACATGTATGTGGGTTATGGTTATGTCTGTATAGTATATGTGTGTGTGGTACACGTTTTGGGCGGGCCACCCGCCACGGCGTTGCACCTAGTCGGCTAGCCTTAGTATATATTTCGAGATTCCTTACATTATGACAGCCTCGCTGACTTTTGTGACATATGTTGGCTATTATACGTTAATCTAAGACTATATGTGATTATTTATATTTATGCAAGTTTAGTAGGCTAATTATGTGTGTCAGGGACGTATGAGTGTCCAATTCGGACGTTAGTCATGGCCTACGGGGTTGGGTCGTGACATATGTACTCTGACTCCGAACTGAGATAGAGCTCACCAATCCAGCTGATAGCCTGGGAAACTCCTATAGCCAATGTCTTATACTCATCTGTATACACTTGCATGGCATGAAACGCAGCGCCCCCAAGCAAAGGGACGTCAGTACGAATACTGTACCGAGTATATAAGGCAGAACTGAAACAATATATCTCGACTCAGATGATAAAAGAGTAACCGACTCAATCTGTACCTGTAACCAACTCTAACAAACATATATGTGCATATGAACTTATGATGCAGCATGAGTATGTCTCTGTGTGTGTGTACATATATATATATATATATATATATATATATATATATATATATATATATATATATATATATATATAATGCATGCCTTAGCCCTACTCGGCACTTCCTTCGGGAATAATAGCATAATGGTTCTTCGGGCATCATAATCATCGTATACCAAATTCTCGATCGTGTGGTTTGCGTATATAACGCCTTAGCCCTTTTCCCCTTCCCCGTGAAATGATGTCGTACATATATGTAAATATCCAAATGCATGAAAATCTTTGAAAACCATCAAAAGACTTCCTTCGGAGCAACTTTTGGTTCAAAACGGGAACTTCTTCCCTTTTATTAAAAAGGGGAACTTCTTCCCCTTTTTGTCAAAAATGGGAACTTCTTCCCCTTTTCATTTGTCTCTTTCGAGACTCAAAATCAAATGTGAAATGCATAGTAATAAGGAAACCTTAAGAATGTCCCCTTCGGTAATTAGACATCGCTATGAAATCGCACAACTTATGGATGCCCCTTCGGGACTTAAGAAGTCAAGGAACTCAGGATGTCCAACATCTAAGAGTGGATTCATTATGGATATCATTACGCTTCGCACTTGTCATAGATCATGCCAAAAAGAAGGAAAGGATAGCCTTAACAGACCTGTAAGCTCGCTTCTCGACTTTCCAACCTACCTCCTGTCTTGAAATCTACATACAAAACCATTCATACTATTGTTAGGCTCGTTGTTATATACTTATCCTAAGCCTCCAAATAAATCTTTCTAGAATCTGTTGAAGTTTCGGTAGCATCTCCTCTGTTTATATGCCTAGCCCAAAATCTCAATTCAGCAACCAACCAACAACAACAACAATACCAACATCAACAGCAATATTATCAACACCAAAATATTCCATGATCATTCCACATGATGTTTTATCCAATTTCTCGACCCATAAATTCATTATACGTTCATTTAGTAACTTTTCCTCTGTAAATAAGCTTAAATTAATACTAATAAGGAAAGATTCATACCTCGCACCGGCTATAATTGCAAAATCTTCGATTATCATCTTGAATCCAAGCTAAGTATTGCTGCAATTCAATATTATAATCGCAGCTATGTGTTATCCGAACATAATTTTGGGGATTTCACTTAATTTGCATTAAAATTTAGTGGACGGAAGTTGGGAGAATTTTCTAGAAAATTTGGGAAATATTTCGAGTATTCTTGGGCTGAAAAGTGAGGTTTAGGATCAGATTTGATCCTTAAATGCTCAAATTCGGGTCAGGTCACTGTAGCAATATCGTAGCTTTGCCATCGTTACTTGTAGCCAGCCGTTTCTGCTCTATCAGCCTAACTTGTAACGTCCATAATTCTCCACTTCGATGCCGTATCGATGATATATTTGTTGCGTTGGAAACTAGACACGACGAACTTTGTTTTAGACTTTTACTTTGCTTCAAAGCTCCTCATCTACTAAGAGATATTCTTTCTCCAAGTTGGGCCAAAATTGCCCCTCATATTTTCTTCCAAGTTCCAATAAATTTAATTTCCTTAATTCACTTGCCCTTCAATCCTTTCATAGCTTACTAAATGAACTTAAACCCGTATAACCATAAGATAGGCGCATATCACTCCAGTGTTCACAATTAAGCAGTTAACACCTACAGAACTCAAGTAACGTGTTAACTGATTTACTCCATATTTATACTCAGATCATATAATCTTCGTCCCTAATCCTTGTATAACTTTCTCTCCCTTGATCTTATAATAAGCCATCTACAGTCTTGGTAATGCGAAATTTTTCGGCGTGTAACAATCCTAACCCAAGCGGCATGGTCCAGAATGTGGCTTATCACACTGAGTACATCGTGGTATAGCTAATCTAATCTGGCCCGATTCACCCACGGTCCGGGAGCCTGGAAGCTTCTAGAGAACTCGAATCGGCCCTAAACATGAGCGGATCGTCAACCCTTCGAGTCCAGAAACGCGAGAGGCACACTAGCTATTGAACGGGCTGAGTGTCTAGAGGGTTGTTGCCTCAAGGCACCTCTGAACTCACGGTTAAACCCTCAAGACCTGACCCTTTTTCTCCAACCCTTGTCACGATGGCCCGCACCCTGCTACTGAGCTTGGGCGGCCACTAACTAGGTCAGCAAAAGAATGGCCTATCTCATCTCCTGGCCTGAGGCATCTAGTGGAGGAACTGGGGGCGCTGGAGCTCAAGTTGAGGCTCCTCTCTGCTCCTTCGGAGTGGGCGAAGTATGAGAGAACCAAAATAGGGCCTTACTTTTGGACTCACCCTCCTCCCTATCTATAGGCGGCTCCCGTTCAGTCCTTCTTTCTATCACTGTCTTTCCCTTTTGGGCTACTGTAGCTTTTCCTTTCATAGACTTTACTGAAAACACAGCGAACAGTTAAGGAAAATAGAATTCTTTTATCATGGCTCTATCGCACGATCTATGATAAGAAGGAAGGTCAATCATTCCTAAATGTCCTATAGCCTCCTGTTTATAAGTGTGGCACGCTTCACACCCATAAATAAGACTCTACCGAACACAGCTCGTAGACACACCCTAGAACGAACTGGTCTGATACCACTTTGTCACAGCCCAGTGTAGGGCCATGAGGGCTAGCCTACCAAGCACCACTCATCATATTCAACTTAGATCAACACAATTCTCAAACAACCTTACCATGAAATGATCTTCAGTCCCACCTTTCTATATACATATATGTACAATGTATAAGCCCACGAAGCTACAAAAGGATATACAGTCATGTACTAAAGAGGTCATAAGATATCTACTACCCACATATGTATCTACGAGCCTCTAACTGGAGTACTAAAATCGTAAGGACGGGACAGGACCCAGCCATGCCCTAAATATCTGCACAAAAGAATATACTAATAAATGGCAACTGTGGAGAAGTGGAGTGCTCCTGTGTATCTACTGATAATGCTCATAGGGATCTTGACCGTCTCCCTGTCTACCTGCGGGCATGAACGCAGCGTCCACAAAAGTAAGGACGTCAGTACGAATAATGTACTGAGTATGTAAGGCATGTATAATGACATAATAAAGGAATATGGAACATAAGATAAAGAGATAACCTGCACATATGATTGCCTCTTAATGCGGATACCATCCATGCTAACTTTTACCTTTTAAACCACATCATAACACATATATATATAAGTAAGCAGTTTGAGTCATATATCATCACTAGCCCGCGTCCGGGATAGTCATCTCACGCCGCCCACTAGTGGTGACCGGGGCGCGCCAATTAGGCCCGATGTAACTATCATCATCCATAAGCCGCCCACTTACGCCCAGCGTAGTGGTGTCTACCCGGCCAACTAGGCCCGGTGTAATCATATATAAAAATAAGCATGCATGTAAGCCCAATCAAAGCTACAATCATATCGGAGTGACGTAAGGTCGGTGACCTCCGATTGTATTATGGAACATTCATCATCACTATGCCTCACCTTGAAGAAACTAACAACATGAGGTGAGACTACAACAAGAAATAACATCAACGAATTCATGAAATAAGATTGTCAACTCATAATAGCATCATCTCATAAGCTTCAGAGTCTCTGAAAGATAGGATCATCATCATCATCATTCTCATAGAACATATCTTGTCTCTAGCTCATAAGGGACTTTTAATAATCTTAGACTTCCAACTTTGGAATGTAAGAAGGTCATGAAAGCATAGAAAGGAAATCATAATATAGAAGTCATGCCTTTGAAAGAAAGGGACTAGGCTTACATACCTTTGCGTCTCCTTAACAACTAAACGTT
>NC_081344.1:52429688-52447493 GCF_029784015.1 Lycium ferocissimum
AAGTTTGATTGAAGAGTAGTTATGAAGATCGGGGAAAACTCGAGAAGGGAAGTTTTGGGCGAAAGACTTGAAGATTTTGGGAATGGATTGAAGAACGATGGTAAATTAAGTGAACCTAAGATCAGAAAGTAAAAAATAAAGGTAAAATTTTTGAACTTTTATATAGCAGAACCGAGACAGTTGGCATTCGGTAACCGTCGAGGTAACCTATTAGAGTTTGACGCGTGTCCGGTGTCAGAACGATGCGACTGATGTGACGTTTGGTCTTATCCATGTCATGACCCAAACTGATGAGTCGTGACGACTTTCTGACCTGCGCGGCCAGGCACCCGTATACTCCTATCTGAATCTTACTGAACATCAAGGACCCATAAATGACTTAAACTCGATCTCTAAAAAGAACATCATGAACTGCGAACAACAATGCGTATATACATATACATCGAAAGAACAAGGCTTCGACTAGGTTGCCAAATATCCGTACACAAAAGAATAGAAGTCGACAAGGCTACATCATCCGACTAATACATACAACCTTGTCTGCAAACCTGTCATCGGAATGAAAGTTGCAGCAGAAGGACGGAGACGGCCTCGTCATACCCATCTATGTACATCTCAAAAGAATGGCATACCAAAATAGACTGCAACTCCAGATCAAATGGAATGCACTGATCGCTGCTGGATAAAAGTCCTACTAAGCTAGACCACTCACCTACCTACCTGTACCGGCGGGCATGAAGCAGCCCCCCCGAGCGACGGGGAGTCGATGCATAATGTACTAAGTATATAAGGCATCGAGAACAATATATATATATATATATATATATATATATATATATATATTATATATATATATATATTGATAGTCATGAGCATGCGTATTAGGGCGCCCATAGAGGCATTGTCGATTATACGGATTTATGCATATACATGCGTATACTAGTTCATACAAGTACGTACGGATAGTCATTTCAGCCTATGAGTTCAAAGATTATTCATGATTCTTATATATATATATATATATGAATGTAATGCATGAATAAACTGTATACATAGAACTGGCTACATAAAACTGGACCCGTGAATAGAAGGAATTATCATAAACGGGGTACATGAACATCAAAGACTGAAGTACTCAAAATGCTTCTAAGAGTAGAGTAATATGGAAGCTCGCTTACTCGCTTGTTGGCTCATATCATAGGATCATGCCAAAGGAAAGAAAAGATAGCCTTAACATACCTCGAACTGTATCCAATCGTCCAACTTCAAATATTTGAGCTCGTAAGTCTACAATCAAGATAACGTAGGCCTTAATTAGACTATTTACCTCGCCTCCTAATCATTTGAATACGAATAGAGCTTAACAAATTATGAGCAACATTTCCCTTATAAGTTCTACAATCCTTCAACTTCCCATTCAATCCAACATCAACCACAACAACAATAACAACACTTATATATATAGAAATATACTCAAATCTATTCCCAATCATCTCTTAAAATAACCCCAAATTACTATCTTAACCTTCATCAACTTACCACTTCCACGATTACCCTCTCTTTGCTTAAAACCACTAAAATACTTGATAAATAACTTAAATACAAGGGGTAGAAATCATTTACATACCTTGAGAGGCCTAAGATTCCAAGAATCACTTTAACTCCGACTTCCTAAGCTTCACAACCTTGAACAAACCCTAGAAACAACCTTCTTCTTCACAAGCACGGGTTCACGGGGCTCAGATCTTACCAAATCACCACTATAATGATGGAAAATGTTGGGAGAGAAAATATTAGGGTTTCTCTGATTTAGAATGGAGGAAAATAAGAAATAAGGTCGTGAATCACATATTTATACTTGGAAATTAAAAAGCTCTAGCGGTGCGGTTCGACGGACGGGTCGATGACCCGTCGACTTGCCCGTCAACCTACGCCTGCAGCTTTCAAGCTGCCAAACCCTGTCGACGCCGCACAACGACGGCCTCGTCGACGATGACTGGTGTCTGCAAACTTCTCCGATTCAGTTCAGATCGCGTCGAATCGATTCGATCAACTTCTAATCCTGTAAATTGCTAGGAACACCTGCTGGTACCTTTATACACGGGGTAGGACACTTTCTACCTGCAAACTCGGGCTCGGGTCTCCATTCCAAAAGTATACCCGACTAGGAAACCATAAGTTCTCCTATGACAAAACGAGAGGCGTAACATCCCCCCCCTCCCCCGCCCAAGGAACATTCGTCCTCGAATGTTCGAACAATTATGGGTTAGAGTTTCCCCTATACATATACCCATCCAACCTGCACACAACAACCCAAACGATGCCACATAGGGCCACATATTACAACATACAATACCATGGCCTCACACGACCAATCACGATAACTGAAAAATAGAATAATACCTGGGGGCGATAGTGCCTCAGACAGAACCTCCTATACTACTGGAAACAAATGCGGGTACTTAATCTTCATCGCTTCTTCCACTTCCCAAGTCACTTCCTCGACATTTTTATTCCTCCATAAGACTTTAACGGAAACTATATCCTTGGTTCGCAATCGACGGACCTGTCTGTCTAATATAGCCACTGGAACCTCTTCGTATGATAGCTGCTCGATCACCTGGATATCATCTACCGGTACAACTCTTGAAGGATCTCCGATGCATTTACGAAGCATAGACACATGAAATACCGGATGTACAGACTTCAATTCAGAAGGTAAACCCACAGCACGAATGATCTGATATGGCCCAATATATCGAGGGCTCAACTTACCCTTCTTGCCAAACCTCATCACACCCTTCATAGGTGAGACCTTCAGGAAAACCCAATCGCCAATCTCAAACTCTAGTTTGCGTCGCCGATTATTCGCATAGGATTTCTGTCTACTCTGAGCTGTTAGCAACCTTTCTCGGATCATTTTCACCTTATCAACTTCTTGTTGAATTAAGTCTAGGCCCACTAACTGATTCTCCCCGAAATCAAACCATCCTATGGGCGACCTACATCTCCGCCCATATAAGGTCTCTTACGGAGCCATCTGAATACTGCAATGGTAACTGTTGTTATATGCAAACTCGATAAGAGACAAATGATCATCCCAACTACCTTGAAAGTCAATCACACAAGCCAAGCCCTCAACATATCCTCAAGTGTATGTATAGTACGCTCAGCCTGTCCATTTGTCTGCTGGTGAAATGCAGTACTAAAACTCACCTGAGTGCCCACTCCCTGCTGAAAAGACTTTCAGAATTTAGCTGTGAACTATGCTCCCCTATCTGAAATAATGGCTGTAGGAACACCATGAAGTTGTACAATCTCTTTGAGATAAAGCTTCGCATAATCCTCGGCTGCATAAGTAGTTCTGATAGGCGGAAAGTAGGCAGTCTTTGTGAGCCTATCAACTACAACCCATATGGAATCATACTTCCGTGGAGTACGGGGCAACCCTGTAATGAAATCCATATTAACTACCTCCCACTTCCATGATGGAATCTCCATAGCCTACAATAGACCTCCGGGCTTCTGGTGCTATATCTTGACCTGTTGACAATTTAGACATTGGGCAACAAATTCAACTATATCTTTTTTCATACCATCCCACCAATAAATTTTCTTCATATCACGGTACATCTTTGTTGAGCCTGGATGAATAGAATAGCAAGAATAATGTGCCTCCCCCATAACCTGTTGACGGAGTCCTACAACATTAGAAACACATAATCTACCTCGATACCTGAGTACTCCATCACCTGTAATCACAAGGGGTGTCTTTTCTTTTACGAGGTGTTGTATCACGGTAATGAACCAGAACAGGTTCTTCGTACTGACGTTCCTTTATTTCTGCTACCACAAAGGACACTGCTGTGTCTTAAACAGTAACTCCTGCATCACTTGAATCTATCAATCGAACTCCAAGTCTAGCTAATCGATGAACTTCACGAACCATTTCTCTTCTTTCTGGCGGCACATGTGACAAGCTACCCATAGATTCACGACTAAGGGCATCGGCTACCACGTTAGCTTTCCCGGGATGGTATAGAATATCCACATCATAGTCCTTCAGCAACTCTAGCCATTGCCTCTAATGCAGATTCAAGTCCTTCTGCTTAAAGATGTACTGGAGACTCTTATGGTCAGTATAGATATCAACATGGACACCGTATAAGTAGTGCCTCCATATTTTCAATGCGTGAATTACTGCCGCTAGCTCAAGATCATGGGTTGGGTAATTCTTCTCATGCTTCTTCAGCTGTCTAGAAGGATAAGCGACAACTTTACTGTGCTGCATTAACACACAGCCCAATCCAATGCCTGAAGCATCACAATATACCACATAGCCATCTTCTCCCTCTGGAAGAGTCAAAACAGGTGTTGAAGTCAGCTTATCCTTCAATGTCTGAAGACTCTGCTCACAGGCATCTGTCCATTGGAACTTAGCTGATTTCTGAGTCAACTTAGTCAATGGGGCTGAAAGAGAGGAAAATTCTTCTACAAACCTTCTATAATATCCTGTCAAGCTTAAGAAACTGCGTATCTCCGTTGGTGCCGTGGGCCTTGGCTAATTCTTCACAGCCTCAATCTTTTGGGCATCCACTCTAATGCCTTCTTCCGAAATAATGTGACCGAGAAAAGCCACAGAGTTCAACCAGAACTCACACTTGGAAAACTTGGCATACCACTCTCTACCTCGAAGAATTCCAAGCACTGTTTATAGTTGTTCTGCATAATTAGCCTCTGACGATGAATAAACTAGAATATCATCTATAAACACAATTACGAACAAATCTAGGAAGGATCTGAATACACGAGCCATCAAATCCATGAATACGCCTGGGGGATTAGTTAGCCCGAATGACATAACTCGAAACTCGTAGTGGCCATATCTAGTCCGAAATGCCATCTTTGAAATGTTCTCTTCCTTCACCCTAATCAAGTGGTATCCTGACCTCAAGTCTATCTTTGAGAAGTATTTGGCGCCCTGTAACTGATCAAATAAATCATCGATCCTCAGTGTCACAACCCAAATCGACGAGCCATGACTAGTGTCTGAGTTGGACACTCGTATACGAACCTGTTAGATATAATCAGACTAATAATAAGGACAATGTGGAAATCTGCAAAAGCATGTTGTAGACTCATAATGCCATATATCATAATGAACCTATATCCTGAGGAGTCACAGTTAACTCAACATAACAAAATATGCAAGCCGGCAAGGCTGCCACTATACACGGGAATATTCAAAACGAACTACATGTACATAGCTGACCAAACCATATATATACAACCCACATATGTCTACAGACCTCTAAGAGTATAACAAATCCTATGTCAAAAGGATCTGTACCAAAATGACTCAAGCTCCGGAACAATGGAGCTTTCCAAGCAGCTGAGCCGAAGTCCTAAACCGTAGGATCACCAATCTGAGTACTTGTACCTGCGGGCATGAAATGCAGCCCCCGAGAAAAGGGGGTCAGTACAGAAAATGTACCGAGTATGCAAGGCTGAACTGAAATAGTATATCTAATCTCGGATGATAAATGGTTAACTGACTCAATCTGTACCTGTAAGCAATACTAAAAAACATGTACATGCATATGAACTTTTGATGTAGCATTATATATATATATACATGCCTTCACCCAGCTCGCAGCCCCTTCGGGCATAATAGCATAATGGCCCACTCGGGCATCATAATCATCGTATACTAGCTGATCGGGTGGTTTGCGTATATAACGCTTTTGCCCTTTTCTCCTTCCCCATGAAATTATGTCATGCATGTATGTAAATATGAAAATGCATAAAAATCTTTGGAAACCATCAAAAGACTCCCTTCGGAGCAGCTTTAACGCAAAACGAGAACTTCTTCCCCTTTTCTTAAAAATGAAAACTTCTTCCCTTTTTCATTTGTCTCCTTCGAGACTCAAAATTTAAATGTAAAATGCATAGGAAATAGAAAACCTTATGAATGTCCCCTTCGGGAATTTGACAACATTATGAAATCGCACAACTGATGGGTGCCCCCTTCGGGACTTAAGAGGTCAAGGATACGAATATCCCTACACTGTGTAGGAATAGAGTCTTTGAAGTTCATTTATTTGCTGGGTTCGTTCAGATAATAAGGATCTTCATCACTACAATAATCATCACCACTATCATGTCTCACTTTGAATGATCCATAACATAAGCTGAGGCCACATATCCTGAATATAATCAAGAATTATGTAGCACGCTCAGACATAAGCTGACGCCACATGTTATGTAGCACGCTCAGACATAAGCTAAGGCCATATGTTATATAGCATGCTCAGACATAAGCTGAGGCGACATATTGTGTAGCACGCTCAGACATAAGCTGAGGCCACATATTCTAAATATAATCCAGAATTATCTAGCACGCTCAGTCACGTCATGAAATCATCTAGAACCTTAGGCTTGGAAATCTCTAGGATTGGAGTCATCATAAGAATCTTCAAAAATTATAGACTTCTGGCATTTCTAGGAGTAAAAATATTATGGATGTCATATATGGAATTAAAACATGGGAATCATGCCTTTGAAAGAAAGGGACGAGCCTTAATATACCTGATTGATCTCCTACGAATTAACGCTCATTCTCCCAAACTTGCAAATCTACATTCAAGAGAAATTATACTTCCGTTGGACTTTTCGTCATATGCCTATCTCAAGTCCTTAACCCAAACTCCTTTAGAATCTGCAAAATTCGGGCAAAGATCTCCTTTGTTTATATGCCTAGCCCGAAATCACAATCTAGCAACTAACAATAACAACATCAACAACAATATATTCCATAAAACATCCCACACGATGTTTTGCAAACTTCTCAACTCATAAATTCATTATCCGATCGTTTAATAGCTTTTGCTCCGTAAATAAACTTAAATCAATACTTATAAGGGAAGATTCATACCTTTCACCCACTAGACCTGCGATATCTTCAATATTCACCTTGAATCACAGCCAAGATTCACCACAATACGGTGTTATAATCACAATTGTGCGCTGTCGGGACCTGAATCCAGAGATTGTACTTAATTCGGGCTAAAATTTGATGTTGGGAAGTTGTAGGAAATTTCCAGAGGTTTGGAGGGGTTTTTGGTATGTTTGGATGAAGAAATAGGGGTTAATCCCCCTTAAATAAAGTTCCAGAATCTGCCTGCACCGCCTCAAAAATCGTTCAGCGCGATCGCGCCACCTTTGGGCGCGTTCGCACAGGCTTATTTTTCTGCCTACGCGTTCGTTTAGTAAAAAGTTCATAACGCCTTATCCCGATGTCTTATGAGGGCCCATGACCTATGGTTGGAAATCTCTTTCAATTATCTACAACTTTTAATTTTGGTGTGTTTCCAAATTCGAAACTTATAATAGCGTTTTGTCCCCTCCAAATCAGATCATCCGAAAACGTATCCTTAAATCATCCCTTTGGAGGGCTTATGCCCATATTCGGCCCAAGGGTCCTTGTTAAGACTTGCTCAACTTACCATGTACTACTCAGATCACTTTTCATATGCCCTTTATAAAACCCCAACATGTGGACCCCACCTTAGCTTACGGTTACAAGGGCTTTTCATCAAGTAACGCATGAACTAATTTGCATCATATGGTCTCCAATTGTCATATATATATAGTCTTCATATATATATATATATATATATATATATATATATATATATATATAGTCTTCATATATATATATATATATATATATATAGATATATATATAGTCTTCATCCCTGACCCAAGCCTAAAATTTTCTCAGCGCGTTCGCGCTGAGTTGGCCCTTGGTCTCCTGCGCATTTACGCATGCTATTTTTGTGGCCTGCTATCCAAACTTGTAACATCCATATCTCTTTACCCCAGTGTCCTTGAGGAGCGGTTTGCTGTGTTGGATACTGGACTTCATGAACTTCACTCTGGCTTTTGCTTTGTCTCAAAACTTGCCATATACTAAAAGATATTCTTCCTCCAAGTTGAGCCAAAATTGCCCCTCATATTTTCTCCAAAGTCCGACAAACTTAATTTCCTTGATTCGCTTGCCCTCCAATCCTTTTGATACTTCTTATACATGATCTTAAACCCTTATAACCATAAAATAGGCATATATCACCTCAGTGTTTACAATTAAGCAGTTAACACCTACGGAACTCAACGTCCAAACTGCGAGGTGTAACATCACTCCCCCCTTAGAAACATTCGTCCTCGAATGTTAAACTCTTAGGAATCTCTATGGAAATTCCTGCAGAGTTACCTCGATAACTATAATACTACTAACCTGTGACACAGCAAGCTAGAATACACAATACCACACCAGCCACCATACGTAATAATAACTTTTTAGCCACATATAAATAGTAATTATACCTGTATCAGCATAAGGTAGCTAGTTCAGATCCTGGTGCCTAGTCAAAGCGTATATGCGGTTCTGACCACCACCAGAGCTAGACGCTCCACCTTTACCTCTGCCTCTGCTAACTGATGGCTGAAGTCCTTGCTCTCGAGCGCGCACCGAAAGTGATGATGCGGCAACCGATCCTTCTGTTTGCATCATACCGCCCCTAACTCTCATTGGGCACTCCCTGGAAAAATGACCAGGGTTCCCACAAGTATAACATACATCCCGACGACACGGTCCCGAGTGGTTCTTACCACAAATAGCACACTGCGGGGGAGGTGGCATCTTCTGTTCTAAGCCCCTTTGTTGCTGGAAACCTGCAATGTGAGAATTCTGCCCTTGTCCAGAATAAGTAACTCTATCGTATTGAGATCCTTGAAATTGTAAAGGTGCACTAGCTGTTGGATAAGCTGGGTATCTAGAATACTGTTGCCTCGGACCTCCTCTAAATTCACCAGCAACATCTAAAGATCGAGCCCTCTTATGCTGACCTCTATCATGATCTCTATCTAGCTTACGTCCCCTGTGTCGATCCTCTACCCCCTACGCATATGCCTGTACCCGAGCAATATCCATACCTGGCTGAAGAGCCACTGCCATACAACCATCAATCAGATAATGGTCTAGTCCCATCACATAACGATGCACTCTATCTGCCATATCAACTACAATAGTCGGTGCATACCTAGCCAACGAATCAAAATCAAGGCTATACTCTCGAAAACTCCTGCCATTCTGCCTTAAATGCAAAAATCTATCAATTCTAGCTCGCCTCATCTCTGGAGGCAAGAAATGGCCAAGGAAAGCCTCCACAAACTCATCCCATATAGTTGGAGGAGCATCCTCTCCCTTAGATAACTCCCAAGACTCGTACCAATTAACAGCTACATCTCACAATCGATACGAGGCCAACTTAATAGACTCAGTCTCAGAAGCCTTTATTATCCTCAATGTACGCTGTATCTACCGAATAAACTCATGTGGGTCATCCTCGGGCTTTGACCCAAAAAACTCTGGAGGATCACAAGTCAAGAAGTCACGAACCCTCAAGCTATCAGACCTATCCGCATAGTCAACTCCTGGTCCATGCCTGCGAGCCTGCCCTACCACTATTCTGGTCAGCAACTGAACTGCATCTCTCATGGCCCTATCCTCTACCCCTGGCTGAGGAGCTGGAGGCTCAGGTACTGGGGCCTCGGGAGCTAGCGGCGACGCTGCCCCCTGAACTGGAGTTGTTGCTGCTCTAAGCTCCTCTGGAAGTGGTAGTGTAGCAGAGCTCGTTGACTGGACCACATTCTCAGGCATAAACTGGGCATGGGCTCTAGTAACTCTCTGAGTCTGACTAGTATCTCCTGCTACTGATTTGCCCTTCTGGGCAGCTATCGCTTTCTTTTGAGGCATAGCTGGAAACACAGCAATTCATTATAGAGGGATTATCCTGATAACATAGCTCTATCGCACGATCTAGAGTAAGAAGGAAAGATAACATCCTACATGTCATGTAGCTTCCTGCTTATAGATGTGGTGCACAACACACCGATAAACAAGACTCTACTAGACTTGGTCTGTAGACAACCCTAGGACGGAACTGCTCTGATACCACTACTGTCACGACCCAAACCGATGGGCCATGACTAGTGTTCGAGTTGGACACTCATATACGAACCTATTAGATATAATCAGACTAATAATAAGGACAATGTGGAAATCTGCAAAAGCATGTTGTAGACTCATACTGCCATATATCATAATGAACCTGTCTCCTGAGGAGTCACAGTTAACTCAACATAACAAAATATGCAAGCCGGCAAGGCTGCCACTATACACGGGAATATCCAAAATGAACTACATCTGTATAGCTGACCAGACCATATATATACAACCCACATATGTCTACAGACCTCGAAGAGTATAACAAAGCCTATGTCAAAAAGATCTGTACCAAAATGACTCAAGCTCCGGAACAATGGAGCTCTCCAATCAGCTGAGCCGAAGTCCTAAGCCGTAGGATCACCAATCTGAGTACCTGTACCTACAGGCATGAAACGCAGCCCCCGAGGAAAAGGAGGCAGTACGAAAAATGTACCAAGTATGCAAGGCGGAACTGAAACAAAGATATATAAGCTCGGATGATAAATGGGTAACTGACACAATCTGTACCTGTAAGCAACACTGATAAACTTGTACGTGCATATGAACTTTTGATCCAGCATGAGTATGTATGTATGTGTGTGTATATATATATATATATATATATATATATATATAATGCATGCCTTCACCCTCGCTCGCCCCCCTTCGGGCATAATAGCATAATGGCCCGCTTCGGCGTCATAATCATCGTATACCACGGTCGATCGGTGGTTTGCGTATATAACGCCTTTGCCCTTTTCCCCTTCACCATGAAATGATGTCATGCATGTATGTAAATATGCAAATGCAAGAAAATCTTTGGAAACCATCAAAAGACTCCCTTCGAAGCAGCTTTAAAGCAAAACGAGAACTTCTTCCCCTTTTCTTAAAAATGGAAACTTCTTCCCCTTTTCATTTGTCTCCTTCGAGACACAAAATTTAAATGTAAAATGTATAGGAAAGATAAAACCTTATGAATGTCCCCTTCGGGAATTTGACAACATTATGAAATCGCACAACTTATGGGTGCCCCCTTCGGGACTTAAGAGGTCAAGGATATGAATATCCCTACACTGTGTAGGAATAGAGTTTTTGAAGTTCATTTATTTGCTGGGTTCGTTCAGATAATAAGGATATTCATCACTACAATAATCATCACCACTATCATGTCTCACTTTGAATGATCCATAACATAAGCCGAGGCCACATATCCCGAATATAATCGAGAATTATGTAGCACGCTCGGACATGTTCGAGGCCATGTTATGTAGCACGCTCAGACATAAGCTGAGGCCATATGTTATATAGCACGCTCAGACATAAGCTGAGGCGACATATTGTGTAGCACGCTCAGACATAAGCTGAGGCCACATATTCTGAATATAATCCAGAATTATCTAACACGCTCAGTCACGTCATGAAATCATCTAGAACCTTAGGCTTGGAAATCTCTAGGATTGGAGTCATCATAAGAATCTTCAGAAATTATAGACTTCTGGCATTTCTAGGAGTAAAAATATAATGGATGTCATGTATGGAATCAAAACATAGGAATCATGCCTTTGAAAGAAAGGGACGAGCCTTAACATACCTGATTAATCTCCTACGAATTAACGCTCATTCTCCCGAACTTGCAAATCTACATTCAAGAGAAATTATACTACCGTTAGACTTTTCATCATATGCCTATCTCAAGTCCTTAGACCAAACTCCTTTAGAATCTGTCAAAATTCGGGCAGCATCTCCTCTGTTTATATGCCTAGCCCGAAATTACAATCCAGCAACTAACAATAACAACATCAACAACAATATTATTAATACCTATATATTCCATAAAACATCCCACACGATGTTTTCCTTACTTCTGAACTCATAAATTCATTATCCGATCGTTTAATAGCTTTTCCTCCGTAAATAAACTTAAATCAATACTTATAAGGGCAGATTCATACCCCTCACCTGCTAGACCTGTGATATCTTCAATATTCTCCTTGAATCACAGCCAAGATTCACCGCAATACGGTGTTATAATCACAATTGTACGCTGTCGGGAGCTGAATTCGGAGATTGTACTTAATTCGAGCTAAAATTTGATGTTGGGAAGTTTTAGGAAATTTCGAGAGGTTTGGAGGGGTTTTGGGTATTTTGGATGAAGAAAGAGGGGTTAAGACCCGTTAAATAAAGTTCCAGAATCTGCCTGCACCGCCTCAAAAATGGTTTAGCGCGATGGCGCCACCTTTGGGCGGGTTCGCACCGGCTTATTTTTTCTGCCTCCGTGTTCATTTAGTAAAAAGGTCATAGCTCTTTATTCCGATGTCATATGAGGACCCACGACCTATGGTTGGAAAGGTCTTTCAGTTATCTACAACTTTCATGTTTTGTGTGTTTCCAAATTCCAAACTTATAATAGCGTTTTGGCCCCTCCAAATCAGATCATCCGAAAACGTATCATTAAATCATCCCTTTGGAGGGCTTATGCCCATATTCGGCCCAAAGGTCCTTCTTAAGACTTGCTCAACTTACCATGTACTACTCATATCACTTTTCATATGCCCTTTATAAAATCCCGGCATGTGGACTCCACCTTAGCTTACGCTTACGAGGGCTTTTCGTCAAGTGACGCATGAACTAATTTGCATCATACGGTCTCCAGTTGTCATATATATATATATATATATATATATATATATATATATATATATCCTTATACTCATATCATATAGTCTTCATCCCTGACCCGATAAGGCTAAATCATCTGACTAATACATACAACTGTCTACAGACCTCTACTGGAATGAAAGCTATAGAAGGACGGGACAGGGCCCCATCATACCCATCTATGTACATCTCAAAAGAATGGCATACAAAAATAGATAACAACTCCGGATCAAATGGAGTGCACTGATCGCTGCTGGATAAAAGTCCTACTCACCGGACCACCCGCTTGTCTACTTGTACTCGCGGGCATGAACGGGGAGTCGACGATAATGTACTGAGTATGTAAGGCATAAGAACAATATATATATATATATATATATATATATATAAGAATCATGAATAAGATCTGAACTCATAAGCTGAAATGACTATCTGCATGTACTTGTATGAACTAGTATCTGCATGTATCTGCAAAAATCTATATAACTGACAATGCCTCTATGGGCGCCTAATCTGCATGCTCATGACTATCAATGTAGGTCATACGTATATATGTGTGTGTATAACGCCTGATATATGTGCGTGTATAACGCCTGTCAAGCCTCTATGGCATCCCATCATATCATATCGGCCTCTCTGCGGCCATCATCAATATCATCATCGCTGTGCACCAGCTGATCAGGTGGTAATGCGTGTATAAAGCCTATCTATCTTTTCATACCCCACATATATCTAATATTCGTGTATATAATGCCTTCTGGTCAGGGGTCAAAGTACATGTGTATATATATATATATATATAATGAATTTAATGCATGAATAAACTGTATACATAGAACTGGATACACAATACTGGACCCATGAACAGAAGGAATTATCATAAACGGGGTACATGAACATCAAAGACTGAAGTACTCCTAATGCTTCTAAGAGCAGAGTAATATGGACGCTTGCTTACTCGCTTGTTGGTTCATATCATAGGATCATGCCAAAGGAAAGAAAAGATAGCCTTAACATACCTCGAACTGTATCCAATCGTCCAACTTCAAATCTTTGAGCTCGTAAGTCTACAATCAAGATAACGTAGGCCTTAATTAGACTATTTACCTCGCCTCCTAATCATTTGAATACGAATAGAGCTTAACAAATTATGGGCAACATTTCCCTTATAAGTTCAACAATCCTTCAACTTCCCATTCAATCCAACATCAACCACAACAACAATAACAACACTTATATATATAGAAATATACTCAAATCTATTCCCAATCATCTCTTAAAATATCCCCAAATTACTATCTTAACCTTCATCAACTTACCACTTCCACGATTACCCTCTCTTTGCTTAAAACCACTAAAATCCTTGATAAATAACTTAAATACAAGGGGTAGAAATCATTGACATACTTTGAGAGGCCCAATATTCCAAGAATCACTTCAACTCCAACTTCCTAAGCTTCACAACCTTAAACAAACCCTAGAAACAACCTTCTTCTTCACAAGCACGGGTTCACGGGGCTCGGATCTTACCAAATCACCACTATAATGATGTAAAAGGTTGGGAGAGAAAATATTAGGGTTTCTCTGATTTGGAATGGAGGAAAATAAGAAATAATGTAGTGAACCACATATTTATACTTGGAGTTTAAAAAGCTCCAGCGGTGCGGTTTGACGGACGGGTCGACGACCCGCTGACATGTGGACGGTCCGTCGACTTGCCCGTCGACTTACGCCTGCAGATTTCCAGCTGCGGAACCCTAAAGACGCCTTACAATGATGTCCCGTCGACATGTCGACGGCCCCATCGACGATGACTGGTGTTTGCAGACTTCTCCGGTTCAGTTCAGATCGCGTCGAATCGATTCGATCAACTTCTAATCTTGTAAATTACCAGGAACACTTGCTGGTACCTTTATACACGGGATAAGACACTTTCATCTCCAAACTCTAGCTCGGGTCTCTATTCCAAAGGCATACCCGACTAGAAAACCATAGGTTCTACTACGACAAAACGAGAGGTGTAACAATCCACTTGTGTGAAGCTTACAGCGAAAGGAACCAAATCGGATCAACAGTACTCGAGCCCTCATATTTCTGCCTCCAATACTAGGGGACTATCTATATACTGGCAAAATCGAGGGCAAGGTTACCCTCAATTTCTCGTCAAGAAATTTAAGATTATGATGGTCGTTACTGGCTCGGACGAGTCCTAATCGAGGTCAAGATCAAGTGATGGATCATAGCAAGACTAAGCATATCTGATCCCAGGTCACTGTGCTCGGTTGGAATTAGATACCGAGATAGGACGAGAAGGCGGTTAACAATGATAAACGAGAGTCCGAAATATCCGCTATCAGCCGGATATAGCGGAGCCGATTTCGCTTATCAGTAATTGAAGATTTTGTACCTAATTTAGACTTGTACTAGGGTTAGGACTCCTCTACTATATAAAGAGGAGGACCACTTTTATTTTTGGTTGGTTCTTTTACACACACAAACATACTAAGCAATACAATATGATTCTATGTGTTTATCAATCTCTCTAAGAGTTTTACAGTCATTCATTCATTGACCACTGTAACACGAGCTCGGTTCCGAGGACCCGAGCTAACCGATCGGTCTCTTCTAAGGATCAATCGTTGTTTTATCGTGGTTTGATTGTTCTTACTCACTTTTACACTATTATTTATTTCTCTATAATCATTCGCGTTAAAATTAATAGCATATCCTTTGAACCGCGTATAAATTTAATTGTTATCCAATTTTTAGGGTAAACAAAAGTAAAAAAGAAAATCTCATAGTTAACATGCAAGAGTGAAAATAAAGTGAATTTGCATAGAGTCGTTTTTAATGCGTATCCTCATATTTGTGCAGTAGAGACAACCAATTGATGTATTCCACAATTTAACTTTTATCAACGAACGAAAATCTCAATGAGTTAAAAACATAGAACATTAAGAAAAAAAATGTTGTTTGGCATAAAATCTACAAAGAGCTTAGTAGAAGATGCCAGACTCTTAAGACTTTTCCACTTTGACTCCGTACTACAGACAAAGGCAAGTCACATGTCTGCTACCTTATCTTTTCGCCTATCAGGCGGGCTCCTTCTTCTTTAGCTTTAGCTAATTACCTTATCAACAGGTTAACAGCCTCTTCCAAAGGCATTCCAGCTATGTCAGCTATTGGGATACCCTCGACTAAGGCAGTTCTGTCCTAGTTGTTGTTTGGTGGCGGAGTCTCAGGCATGTTTTCTTCTTGTGGACGGTTTAAGGACGCTGCAAAGAGCTTTTGATCGAGTAACTGGTGCCAGCGAATCGACCCCTGTCTATAAGAGAAAATAACTCAAGGGCTCCTAAGTTAGTGTTAGTTTAGTCACAAAACACAAAATATCACATTGTTCGCAGTTTATAGCACATAGATTCGTATATCTTATTTCAACTCTTGATTGATTTACTGTCACGACCCAACTAGGTGGGCATGACGGGTACCCGAAGCTGACTACCGAGCACCACTTATCATGTTGACTATCACACCCATCCTGAACAACTATAGTTTCTCGTAGGCATACTTACTATAAAATAATCACCAAACATCTCCCAAGAACATGCGTAGATACATAGGCCCATAAAGCTACAAAATGATGTACAAAGTATATAATGAAGAGGTCACATAACATTTACCCACGCATAAGTATCTACGAGCCTCTAACTGGAGTACTGAAATCATAAGGACAGGACAGGACCCCGCCATGCCCCAACTATGTACACAAAAGAATATATCAATAGGCTGCACCTCCGGAGTAGTGGGGTGCTCCTGTACAACTGCTGATAAGGCTCCTAGGAATCCGGTCCGTCCCCCTGTCTACCAGTGGGCACGAACACAGCGTCCATAAAAGAAAAGAGCGTCAGTACGAACAATGTACTGAGTATGCAAGGCAGGTACTATAGCATAATAAAGAAATGAAGGAGCATAAAATGACGAGCAAACCTGTAACTGATTGCCTCTTAAGACGAAGTCATGCATGCTAACTTTTATATTAAAATAATATCATATCATACATATATAAGCTGCCCGACCATATAAGTACGGTGTGATCATAATTAGCCCGCGTCCGGGCCTTCCACGTCCAGGTTAACATCTCAAGCTGCC
Source organism: Lycium ferocissimum (assembly GCF_029784015.1). Classification (NCBI taxonomy): domain Eukaryota; kingdom Viridiplantae; phylum Streptophyta; class Magnoliopsida; order Solanales; family Solanaceae; genus Lycium; species Lycium ferocissimum. The sequence continues at coordinate 52,446,544 of NC_081344.1, forward strand.
AACTAGTGGTGTCTGCCCGGCCATATAGGCACGATGTAATCATCATCATAGTTGCCTACTACGCTCATCGTAGTGGTGACTGCCCGGCCAAATAGGCACGGTGTAATCTTACATATACATAATATGAAGCATGCATGAGAGCTCAAGTGAAAGCTATAACTCTATCGGAGTGACGTAAGGTCGGGAACCCCCGATTATATTATGGGATAATCGTCATCACTATGTCTCACCTTGAAGGAACTAATATCATGAGGTGAGGCAACAACAAGGAATAACATCAATGAAATCATAGGATAGGATTATCAAGCTCATGAAAGCAGCATTATCATCATTATTATCATAGAACATATCTCATCTCTATCTCATAAGGAGCTCTTACGAATCTTTTTCATGTTTTGGGATGTAAGAAGGTCATGGAATATAGAAAAGAAATCATAATATAGAAGTCATGCCTTTGAAAGAAGGGGACTAGCCTTACATACTTGTACGTCTCCTTCCAAGGTCACAACTCTATATTCAAGAAAATTCGTACTACATTAGATCATTAGAAACATGCTTAAGGCTAAGCTAAGGCGACTAAGAGCTAATGAAAATTATGCAGCATTTATTTTGTTTTGACAACTTTCTCCATGTAACGAACAACTCTGAAATAGCAATAGCAACACCCATAATACCATAATCGATAGATTTCTCAAATTAAATATTGTTCATTTCTCAAATTCACTTTCAAAGTCATCCATAACCATAACTATAATACAACATCATATTCGCTCTTCACATAACACTTCCTCGACATCATTAGCATCATTCATAACAAGATTATACTCATCTCATACTAAAAATCATGACTCAAATTAGCTTACTACTCAAAATGCCCTTATTTCCATATTTGGAGCTCATATTCTATATTCTTCTTTAATCCAAGTCTTCTTCCTCAATACCTTTAATAA
>NC_081344.1:52447593-52463733 GCF_029784015.1 Lycium ferocissimum
AATATCCCAGTTTTTTTCCCCACCGGCTTCCCGCATTCATTGTCACCGACTGTATCACGTAAGGATGCTCGCACTCATGTTGTCCGGAGTCTCCATTTCCTATTAGCAAATCAACCTTTTGAGAGTGGAGGTAAATTAGTTTTATGGGTCGTTTTCTTGGTTTTTCTTTTGGGTAGTTTCCGGAATGTGGACCAATCAAGAGTTTTAATAATACATATGATTTTCACACAAAACAGTTATATCAAATAAGCATTTAGGCAATATATAATTCGTTTTCCTATACCTCGTTACTCTAAGGCTACTAATGCATGAAGTAAAAATTGTGCCATATGTAAAATAAATTTTGTTTCCCAAAAATAAAAATCACAATGCTTTTCATTAATAATATTTTTCCGATGTGGGATTACAAGACTTTAAAGTAAATGAATGCAATAATAATATCAAAAGTCCTCATTCCTAGGATCAGAAATCTGCTCCCTCTCAGTCCGTGCCTTCTTAGCCCTTCGAAGCTTTGGGAAAGTGCCGCAACCATTATTACTAATAGCTAAGGAGGCATTTAGTGGAATACCATGGTTCCCAATAGGCAAGTGATAAAGGCTAGCGTTTGGTAAGCTTCCCAGGACTGGAGTGAAGAAAACTCAAGGATGTGATTTTCGTACCCCTGTTCGGATAAATACCTCCCATATAGCTCTCTAAAGGCTATAGTGGGTCCCTGTGCCCAATCAGCTTTGTTGACAGGAAACATGTCTTTAATTTCTTTTGTAGTGGGTTTGTGAGGGGGTAGGGTATTTTGGGCTGACTTCTTTTTGGATCTGTTTGCGCTTCCTGCACTTTCTAAGACATCTCTAATTTCTTCTAAGGTGGGGGTCATTTCCATTTCCCTAAATCTGAACACCATTATGTCATTTTCCCAATAACCGGTGATGATTTCTAGTAGACCCTTATCCCCTGTCATACTCATCAACGGAGGTTGTGCCCTACACAACTTTTTACTTCTTTCTTCTGATCATTAGTCAAACCTTCCCACCACATTACTAAACCCGGTGGTGGACCCATTGTCACGACCCAACTCCGTAGGCCGCGACTCGTACCCTAATTGGGCACTCATACGTACCTTATCCTAAATTAGCAAAATATTAAAAATAAGCAGAAATAGTAATCTAATCTGGGAAGCGGATATAGCGCACGAAGGCCGATAAGGCCGTTACAACACATAGACAAGTCATAATCGTACGCAACACTCACGAGCATTTACGAACCCACACATGTCTACGGACCTCTACGAAACAAAAACATAATCATATGACGGGACAGGGCCCCGTCGTACCCAGAATGAATATGTACATAAACAACAGAAGAGTTTATACCAAGATACGGGCTCCGGACAAAGGAGCACTCCAAACAGCTGAGTAGATAACCTAGGCAGCGAATCTACAAATCAAACGTCTGTACCTGCGTGGCACGAAACGCAGCCCCCGAAGAAAGGGGTCGGTACGAAAATGTACGAATATGTAAAGCGAGAGGCTGCACAAAATAATATTAAAAATCGAACGAAAGTGCGGAGGAATGAACAAAATACATAGAAATCAAAATGCATATCAAAAGTCATAAATGATGCGTCGAGAAAACATATGCCAAAACCGGCCTAGTTATGGGACTCGGTGAAACGAAACATAGGCGCTCCCTTACGTCCCGCGCCAAAACACATCATACTTGAGTAGGAATATCTCGAAACGAGATCATACCATACCAAGTGGCCACATCACATCACCCCATCAATTGTCGAGAATATATGTACATGGCACATCATACTGGACCCATGTACATATCCTATACCTTGCCCACACCGAGGCACGGCGAATAATGCTGGAAAGCGCTTGATAACAAATCCTGGCCCGGGCTCAGTGAAGGAAGCATTGAGGCATCCACGAGTGGAGTAGTGAGAAACTAATGCAATAAAAATAACATATATATATACCCAGAGACTCAATGAGGCATATCGGATGACGAAGCAAATCAGTGAAACCGGACGGAGTCATAATAAGTAAATTCCGGATGTCACGACGGTTACAAAGACATAAATCCTTCTAGATCGTTTCCAAGATTCAAAACAATTTATAAGACTTAGCGGAGTATTCAAAACAATTTTTAGATAATAGATAGCGGAGTAGTAGTGAAAACGTTTCTTTTAAAGTCGTTCGAAGACAAGTCATAAGCACCAAGGGTAAAATCGGAAATAGTGGGCCCACCTCGGCCAATTGAGGTGGCGGACGTAAATTACGTATGTTAAACTTCATTATGTTAAACTTCATAACATCATTAGTAAGGGTTTTAAGGTAATCGGATTCCATTTGTACGAGTTCTAGGGGTTTTAACAACATTCCTAACCATTTACAACCTTATAGATTCAATTCTACCAAGGAAAAAGGGTTAAATTCGAACGTAGATTCCGAGGAGTAGGATTATCCCCGAGGTCCAAAGTCAAGCCTAATACACCTAAGGCGTGCCAAGAGAAAAATGGACGAGCTTTACATACCTTTCTTGCCCTTACGCTTGCCGAAACTCCGATCCCGTTTCGTCAAAAATCCGCAAATGGTCATCTTTACCAATTACTATTCATGCAAGTTGATATTTCAATCTTTAGTTTTTATTTGGCTACCGAAATTTCGGTGACTTCCCCTATAAATACGACGCCCGAGAATTCAACTCGGCTCAAATGTCAACAACAACCATACCAACAACATCAATCATCAACTAGAATCGCTTATGAACACAAAGAGTCTTCTTTTCTACATAACGCGACAACTTCCAAACTAATTTCACATTTCCAAACCAATATCAATATTTTCATACTCATTAATCATCAAGATCATTCCAACATCATTTGAAGACATTACACATAATTTTACATATTATTCGCAAAGTATATAAATTTCCCACCGAAACCATAACTCGTCTAAAACTTCCATTCTTCAACCAACATGTTCATAACACCTTATCATTTCTCAAATTCATTAACAACAATCACAACTAACACTTAAACAATATATTTTCGTAATTCCATCATAGCTACTTTAGAACACATATCTTCTTATAACAACATATAAGCCATTCCAACACCAAACTTAAATCGTTAAACCTCCCTTTACTCTATAAAGATCACAACCACGCAACTAACATATTAAACAAAATAAATTCGTCATGGTTTCACCACCTATACATCCCACGGCCAACATGCATTTTTCCATTCCATTCCATTTTCATTCAACTTTCACTTCCAATACTAATTTCACAATAACCACAACCAAAATATAACATAGAATTCAACATAGTCATACTACACATTAAAGCACACACACGGCCACTTACATATATTCACTTCCGCCATGCAAACTTCCATATTTCTATACGTTCTACTCGTTTACATGTACTACTACGCAAACAAACCTTCAAAACACCATTAGAAAGGATGAATTCTTACCTTACTCTTCAAACTTCTTCAATCCACCAAATCGTCCAACCAACTAAACCAAAGGTCTATCTTCCGAAACAACGATACCAAGTTGTAGAGGGGTCTTGAATTAGTATAACTACTACAAGAGAATAATTTTGGAACAAGATTAGAGGACTTGGAAATTTTTTTTTCTTTTTCCACTGTTCAGCCGAGAGCTCCTTGCTCTTGGTGTTCTTCAAATTTCTTTTTTTCTCTTGAATTTTCTTGAACCCTCCCTCTTTCTTATAATCATTTAGTTGGTCACATGGCATAGCACATGACCAACATCAAGGGCTTGGGCCAAGCCTTTCATGGCCGGCCACCCTCTTTTCTTTGGGCCTAATTTTCCAACTTTTGTTTTAAGCCCAATTGATGACGGATCGCTTTCGGAAATTCACGGGACTAATTTACGAGATTCCAATTTTGCCCTTAACCTTCCTTAATATTTTCGCGTCAATATTTCCTTAAACGTCACATGCACACTAAGTAGAATCCAATTGGAACCTTAACTCCTACCATTCCGAATTACTTCCGATCTTTCCGAATACGCACAAAATGCGAGGTGTAACACCCATAGTCATATCAAACTTCAAATTAGGAGACATCTGCAAGACAGAACACCATTAGTTCCTCGTCCCCAGGAACAATAATTTATTTCATAGAAGGCACAATGATTCTTCCAAAAAGCAAGTAGTGGGATGCAGTGCCTTCGGGCTTTTACACCGTCTGAACATAGTAAGGTGTCTATCCTGTACGATTCAGGTAGGTCTGAGATACCCAAACCGGTATATGGTCAGTATGCGCTATATCAGTAAGGATTTGGCTCTGCTCTAAGCTAGTTATTCTAGAGTGGTTTTTCAAGTAAATGACACAGGTTACCCAAGCGGACAAGGCGGGGTGGGTTCCTGAGGCTGTAGGACGACCGTGTGCCCACTCGACCTTCAGAGACCGCCAAAGAAAAATAGCAAAAGGATTTTTTAGTGAAGGTATGATCGCAGCTCATCCCACATCGTCACCCTTGGAACAAAGTGTAAAATAAATGCCAGGAGTGGCGGAGTATGCATGCGTTAATGACAGTTATATTTTGCGGAAATTTAAACACATAAGCAGTTTATATCACTTAGACAATTTACATCATACAAAGCAAACAAATTATTAGAACCATTATGGTTAGAACCTTAAATTGTCCCTAGTGGAGTCGCCATCTGTAGCGGTTCTATTTTTTTCAATTCGGATTTGCACTTGCCTCATTTAAAAAGGAAAGTGTCCCGGGAAAGTACGGTTGTCAATCGTACCGGAAAAAAAGAAAAAATATACTTCTACATGGATGGTGCTTTAAATGGACATCATTTTAGAGTCGCCACCTAACTTATAGGTAAGTTAGAAAACCAGCTCGAAAGGGTTCTTTTAAAACGGTTAAATTTTAAAAGAAACCAATCTATATCAAAGTATGGGTAAGGGTTTTGGTGACCCCCCCCCCCCCCCGAGAAGGTATTAGACACCCTGGTATTAAGGATTCGTAAAATACGGTTGACCTACGGGTTCTAATAGTATGCCTTGCAGATATAAATTATTTTTTGATAAAAACTGCTTTTGTTTATATTTCCGCAAATAAAGGTTAGTCATTTATGCAAAAATACAACACTTTCAAGAAATAAAAGTGGTAGAGTTTTGCCCAAAATTGGGCGTTTGGGGTTTCGAACTAGAACACCTAGGTTAAAACCCGAAGGCATTAACCTAATTAGAACACCACGTAAGCCCACCCGAGTTTTAGAAAAGGGTTCTTAGTTTAAGTTTTACAAAAATCATTTTTTGGCATACTATTATTATCCATATTTTAACCATATTTTACATATTTTTAATTTTTAGTCTTTTAGTCCAAATTAATTCAAAAAAAGTCTAAGTCCATATTTTGTCCACAAGTCCGTTTATGTCTCAAAAATTAATTTTACACGCCAATTATTATCAAAAATCAGTTTGGTTACTTGGAAATGATTTTTAGCAACTCTAAATTTGTGACAATTATTAAAGGGTTCCAATAAGCATATAGTAATAAATAAACAATGTAAAGTAGGGAGTCGGGCCTACCAAGCCCAACAGAAAAATAAAATAATGCAATTGACTTATTCCGTTCCAATATTTTTTGCTCCAATGCTAGGCTCGTCCATGGTTGAGGTCGAGTCGATCTAATGGAGCTGGTGGGCCTCAATAGACCCACCAATAAATTGGGGAGGTCACAAAAGATAGGTGTACAAAACATTAGTAAATAGCTGAGGTCAATTATTTAATTTACAAAGCCAAAAAATGAATTACAATGCTTTCAAGCCCATAATTATCAAACTCATTAATAAAAGGACAGTTTATGCAAAAATGCCCAGCAGCGGCAAATTACTAAAATTATAGTGGTCCAGGATCAATTATATTTAAGAGATTAACTCCTCATTCTTTTTAAATCTTTTGACAAAGAATCTAGGTGTTAAGAAAGACATCCAAGCAAAACAAATAAGTTTTATTGATCAAAAAGTTCCTCATAATCAAATTACGGCAAACAGCTCAAGTGAAAATAGAAGGTGCAACCTACAGATCTTAACAAGACTCAAAAACAGGCTACTTGGTTTCTCTGGAACTCACTCAAAGCTTCAAAACAAGACTCCATCATTCATTTTGAAAGAAAACTTTTACTAATCCAGTTTTAGAACCTCAGACTGTCATATTTTTCTTAAAAAATGATTTGAACTACTAAGTGAACTCTAAAACAATCAATATTCAATCAGATGATAAAAGAAGGTCAACTTCTCAACCCTCAAGATTAAAACAGGCTAGGAAAAGCACATTTTGAGACTTAGAGATATTAACTCAACAAACAAACAACCTCTATCCTATAATCTACTCAACCAATTTCTTAATTATTAAAATAGCCAAACATGATCAAAAAATGCATAAAATTGTCATGGACTAGTGACAGATTCACAAGAACTAATTGTATCCTATCAAAAACTAACAAGAATGACTAAACTATACTTAAAATCTATCAATGTCAATAAAACAGGGTCAAAGCTCCAACATAAACTATTCTTTTTCTCATTTTTATCAAACTTAGCTAACTCAAGATCACTTAACATCATCTAAATCAAGCTTTTAATTCATTTTACAGTTTCAATTGACATCAAACTCACATAATATCCACTTAATCATCAAAACAGGACTAAGTTAACAAATAATTATTTTTAACTAACACAAGCATCATAATAAACATATAATCATAACTAGAATGAAATAAAGGATAGACGAAGAGGTTACCTTTTAATGGGACAACCTAAAGATCAAAAGGAAGGATTGAATCCATCAAATTCAAGCACCAACACTTCACAAATCTTTGAAAAGCCCTTTGTCTTTTTAAATTTTTTGATGATATCCGTATTCTTCTATATATATATATATATATTGCATTTATATTTTTTGAAGTGTATTTTGAGTAAGAGTGTGTATAGGCTACTGAGTTTTAGAATATATAAATCAAACCTTAGTTTTTTTTTTTTTTTTTTTTTTTGCTTAATGTCAATAGCCATTCTATTTATAGGCAAGCAAATTTAGAACCCAAGGGACAAAAATAGGCCATTTGGACGTGGCTTTTCCCCCCAAAACCGTTAATTTTCGAAAGACCTTATCCATAATTTTAAAAATCAAATAAGACAAAAATCCAACTAACAAATTTGTACCCTAATTAGAATAAGACAAAAGAATTTCAACAAATTCGTACTAGGATAGTACACATGACCGTACCTTTTGTCATGCCCAGAACCTGGGCCTGAACGTAACACGGCACCCGGTGCCTGACTTCATGTGACCGTGCGAACCAACTGGCTGGCTGAATCAACATGTGATATCAAAACATAACTGAATGCGAAAAGCAATGAAACACATGCTGATATACTAAAGGGCTGACTGAGATCATAATGCGAAAATACTTAGACAATCTGAAATATCTGAACATAGCCAACATGACTAAACCAAAACAACTGAACAACTGCCAACAAAGCTAACATAACAAATATCTGACTGTCTGGACTGTGTCTATGAAGCCTTTAATGAATACAAAAAGGTAAATCGTTTCAGAAAGTTCGTAAGAATCGCATGACTGATATCGCCCCCGAAGGAAACTGGGGCTCACCACAGTGGTTGATACGAACACTCCTAAGTAGCTAGATCGTCAACTGTATGTCGTTACTTGCACCGCGAGATGCTGGCCCCCAAGCAATAAAAAGGGACATCAGCACATTTGAATTGTACTGGTATGTAAAGCAACTGAAGCAATAAAATACTGGAACTAAAACTGAAACCGAACTAAACAGGAAAGCAAGAAGCTGAAGCACTCCCTGTTCTATATGAAGAATCACCTGTAAAACTATAAATATAACGGTGGCCTAGAGCCCAAATAATGAGCACAAAAATTATGGCCTCAAGCCCAAGCAATACGTATGCATAAACTGTGGCCTAGGGCACAAAATACAGATACAGGTGTTCAATATTAACAATTTACAAGACTGAGACTAGCTATAGCTGATAGCATGATAACTGTTTCTGATTATGGGACTCATGCAAATAAATGGTTATACATTGACTGGGACGCATGTGATAACAATCCATAAGTCTATAATTATTATGTGTTGAGTTCATGATGTTCAAAGTGAAAACCATAAACGAATTCTGTAACTGCAACCCTAGAAGATAACAGTTCTATATCATATCATGAAACTAGGGCTAAACTATATTCTGAGTCAAATTACTGACAAGTATGAAGAATGAGGCATAGGGAGAATCATGAATATTCTCTAACGTAGATAGTTAGCCTCACATACCTTAATTCCAGCCTTTGAGCTTAATACAATGTTCGTCAACCCTTTCAACTTTGATCTATACCAATACAAGTCAAAGGGATTCTATATTAGCAATAATATCCATGCTTTGGTCATCTAAACATTTTATCAAACACTTGGTGGGCATAAAGCTCCACAATCTCCATTAATGGTGTTTCTTCACCCAATTCCCATTCTATTACTTCTAGGTGATTCTACAATCTCAATTCGATGAAAGTAACATCATTCTTCATCACTCATATGACTACAACAATCCTAAGTTAATAATCCAAAACCCTAGCATAGTTCATATGATACTCTTTATCAAACCCATTTACGATTCTCCTAAGAACTCATCAATTCACAACTATAAGTGAGTAGAGAGTAGAAGTATTACCTTTTGAAGCTCAATCCTCTTGAATTCGAATACTAGGGTTCCTTTGTCCAAGACGAAGATTCAATCGATAATCTATGGAATAGATTAGGATTCTAGCGTTAATCTTTGTTAGATTGATGTAATGACCAATGGGGTTTGAGTAAGAACTCACCTTTTATGCTTTGTGGAAGCCCTAGAGTATTTTCTCTCCAAAAAGACAGTTTAGAAAGAAGTTGGAAAAGTTTTTCGGAGTTGGATACATATAAAATTCGAAAAAGGACGTTTCAGGCATAATTTGGCCTGGTGCGTCGCCTAGGACGGGGCACTAGGCCTATACTATAGGCCCTGATGAAAATTACGCTTTCTACAAATTTTGTCTTGGGGCGACGCCTGGCGCGGCGCCCTAGGCCATTCTAATAGCGTTCGGTAACATGGCCATACCTTCTAGCAAAAAACTCCATTTTGGGTCCATAATATATTGTTGGAAAGATATTTCAATGGGCTACAACTTTCATGTTTTACGTTTTCTCAAATTCCCAACAAATTTTCACGAAATTGGGCTGGAAGGCTGACATATCAAAAACTTAGCCGATTCTATCGAATCTGAGCACCCCTCTATTAGCCATTTTGAGATAATCATATCTCCTTGATACGGACCTCGATTGGCCTGATACTTATATGGCTGGAAAGGTATTTCTATGTACTACAACTTTCATTAAGGAACCTTTTCCAAATTCCCAATGAACCAATGTGTTATAGTTTCCCAAAGTAGGCCCCTCAGCCACTTTCGCAAAAAGTTCAAACCTTCAAATTTCCTCTGAAACTCTAATGATACGAGTCTAAGCTTTATTTTAAGATACGGGGTGTTACAATATCTCCCCTTTGGGATCATTCGTCCTCGAATGATGTGTTCTGGTTAACTAGGCTGACGGAAACACGTGTTCACTACTGTAATGAACACCTAAATGCTAATAACTGAAAGGGATTGCTATACTGAATAGCTTACTAAACTGAATAGCTATTGAACTGGCTGAATGAGACTGACTGAGTGACTAGTAAGCTAATTGAATACTGGAAACATAGAACTATAGAGTGAAATCCAAATGGGAAGATAAATTACCTTTGACATTTTCTACTGGCTCTTCAAAGAGATAGGGATATCTGGACTTCATGTATTTTTCGGCTTCCTATGTAGCCTCTTCAACTTTCTAACTTCGCGACAAAACCTTTACTGAGGCTACCTCTTTAGTTCTCAACTTGCGAACCCGGTGATCAAGATTTTCACTGGGACTTCTTCATAAGTCAAATTATCATTGACTGTTATGCTATCAATTGGGACAACCAATGACGGGTCTCCCACGCACTTTCTCAACATGGACACATGAAACACTAGATGCACAGTAATCAAGTCTTGTGGCAACTTAAGCTCATAAGCTAATTGACCAACCTTTCGCCGGATTCTGTATGGTCTAATATAGCGGGACTATGCTTTCCCTTCTTACCAAGCCCCATAACTCCCTTCATAGGCAAAACTTTAAGAAACACCAAATCATCAACGTAAAACTCTAAGTCCCTCCGCCTCACATCTGTGTAAGACCTCTGGCGACTCTGAGCAGTTCTCAAACGCTCTTGAATTAACTTGACGTTCTCTTCTCCATATCCTGATAGACCAAGTCTGGTCCTAATAACTCTACTTCACCAACTTCGAACTAACCAATCAATGATCTACATCTCTGCCCATACAAATCTTCGTACGGTGCCATCCCAATACTAGCATAGTAACTATTTTTGTAAGTAGACTCAATAAGAGGTAGGGGGTCATCCCAATTACCATTGAAAGCAAGGACACATGCTTACTGAATTAAATGAATACATGATTCTTGGGTCGCCGAGATACCGAACCGAATGTCTACCGAACTAACCGAATACTAAGCTGGCCGAATACCGGATTAACCGAATCTTTGGTACCGGATCGGCATGAATATTATAACATGAGATCTGAATAGCATATCTGTCTGATCATCGGTCTGTGGATGAAAAGTTGTGCTGAGGTTAACCCTGGTACCCAATCCTTTCTGAAATGATCTCTAGAAGTTTGATGTGAACTAGGCACCATGATCTGAAATAATGGACATTGGGTCCCATGAAGTCGAACGATTTCTCGAATAACAACTTGGCATAGTCTGGTGCTGAATCTGTCATCTTAACAGGCAAGAAGTGTGCCAACTTCGTAAGTCTATCCATAATCACCCAAATCGGGTCGTGCCTCCTAACTGAATGAGGTAGACCTGTTATAAAGTCCATATTTATCATCTCCCATTTCCAAACAGGAATATCTATATTCTGAGCCAATATCGCCATGCCTCGGGTGTTCGGCTTTCACTAAGCGTACAATTTGGGACAAATTAGCCACAAACCCTGCCACATTCTTTTTCATATCGTTCCACTAATAAGTCTCCTTAAGATCATGATACATCTTCGTGGAATCTGGGTGAATAGAATACCTAGAATTTTAAGCTTCTGATATAATCCGCTCTTTGAGCCCATCTACATCTAGAGCGCATAATCTGCCTCGGTATCTCATGGTACCGCCATCTCCCTCTTGTTCAAAAGCTGACGCTTTATGTTTGTGAATCCTCTCCGTCATCTGCAACAAGTAGGAATCACCAAACTGCTTCTCTCTAACTTCAACGACTAAGGAGGAATAAGCCATGTTCTGGGCAACAACTCCACCCACTTCGGAGTTCGAAAGTCGAATTCCTAGCTTGGATAAGCGGTGAACTTCTTTCACCAGTTCTCTTGTCTGCCTCAATCATGAGCTGTACTTCCCATACTTGATTTCTTTCTGAGATACTTCTTAAAATACTCATAGTACTGTTGTGCGCTAACTCTTTGACTAGCACCCTAAAGATTAGAGTCTCATGCAATGGCACTACCCTTGTGACACATAACTAGGCATGATTTTTTTATAGCTTTTTTGTAATCGCCTAATCGATAATAATTGAACTTGACACAATTCGATCAACGATCATTCTACTCACTTCGGGTTTCTTCTAAATTGAGGCTATTCCTTATGAAGACTATCTCATTATGCCAACCTAATTGAACTGAGGTTCTTCATATCTCATGCTAACCCTTCGGGTCTTCAATTATCTCATTGGACTTATTGGCGATTCATGCATCTCCCCCTTAGACCAAGGCTAACGTCTTATACTTACAAATTCTTCTCTTTTGCTGGGATCTAATTAACTTTCCTTATCTTCTGTAAATCCTTTGTACTCTACAACACTGGCGACTCTTTTTTTTTCCGACTCACTTCTGAGCAATTTCTTACTGGGAAAAAACTAAATTACTTACATGAACGGGTTGCTACTGTATTCATAACTGGCATACTCTATCTTAACGACTTAACTCTGCTCACACTATAAATCTTAGGGAAACGCCTTTTTGACAACTCTTAAACGCTATTCTTCTGTAGTTTGCTCTTTTACGGCTTAGCTGATTTCTTCTTCCACTAATCACTCTACTCCGAATTTAACTTAAGCCCTTGGTTTCTAACACACATTCAGATGTATCCGAACTGTCACCCACTTAAGGTGTTCATCTGACTAAGGAAATCAAATCATACTTCTACTAGTTCTTCTGAAATTGCTAATGCATTGTATCTACTCAAAACTTACTATTTTTCTGATAATCACCTGCTAGCTTCATATTTTCTTATTCTGCTCTGAATAACCTAAGTTATTTCTAACTCTCCCTCATCATTTGACGCTATTCTATGGTCGTATACTGTCTTTTCTGAACATCACACTTAAGAAACTTTCATTTATCTTATATGAAAAATTAGAACAACTAAACCCAAACTTTCTGTACACTTCAAAATCATATCAGACTATACACATCTGGGATAAACACTTACTCGCATAGCTTAAGAGAGAACTGTCACATCTCCTTATCTCATAATAATAATTACTTCTTAAAGCAACTTACAACCATCGTACTTTCTAACTCTGATCTGACTAAACTTAAACAAACTAAAATCATTCCCGAAAATTTAATATCGTCCGCTCATGGTTCTTATTTCATACATATCTCTTTTATTAACAGGCATAGTTCGTATGAAAATTTCATCTGTGGTGATAACTGGGGATGCCTTTTGTCCTAACGACCTGCTGAAGCATCCAAGCAGTCTTCACTGAGAACTAAAATGCCAGGCTTAGCTGTATTACAACCTAACTGGGCTTGAGAATTAAGAGGAGCCACCAAAACACACATCAAGGCCCAAATGATACACCCCTTAGTGTCTCATATAACACTTGTTACACATAAGATTCTGAAAACTTTTGTGGCTCACACTGATATGTCACTGAGAGGCTGGTGCTCTTAAACTCTGCTTCTAGCTGAACTGACCTTTTTGATCATATCTAGACCTCGAGACTAGTGTACTAGGCTAGCCGATGGAGTGGGTCCCGATGGCTTCCTAGAGAAAACCTGCCTGCCCCCACATCCTTAAGATCCTCCATGATTTACGTTTCCTATAGACTTAGCTCCTTTTCTAATTTCTCTGATATCCTCTCCCTGTTGTATCCCATTTTCCTTTCTCAAGAACATCATTATTATTCAACTTCCCATTCATTATACAACACCCTTTCTCAGGCAACTTACACTTTATTAACCTTTCAATAGCACCTCAAGTCTCATTCGTTACCAGTAAGTACTTCACAATTGTACCCCTATGGATAATCAACCTCAGTTGAGCCTTGAATTACCTGTTCGCTACCTGCGCATTCGAAACGTATGTAATTCGATAGGAAGAGAATGTTACTTATTGCTCTAAGCTTCATGGCACGATCTAGAGTAGAAAGGAATGAGACAATCCTGAATGTCTTGGTTGTCAACTGTTTATATGTGTGGGGCCCTCACACATATAAAAGAGACCCCACTGGACACGGCTTCATAGACTCCCTAAGACACTCGAACCTAGTGCTCGATACTGCTTTGTCACGCCCCGAACCCGGGCTCCGGACGTAACACGGCACCGTGCACGATCGTACGTGACCAAGCGAACCAACCGGGTTGGTTGAATCAATATATGATATCAAAACATAACTGAATGCGGAAAGCAACGAAACACATGCTGATATACTAAAGGTCTGACTGAGATGATAATGCGGAAATACTTAGACAATCTGAAATATCTTAACGTAGCCAACATGACTAAACTAAATCAAGCAACAACTACCAACAAGGCTAACATAACAAATATCTGACTGTCTGGACTGTGTCTATGAAGCCTCTAATGAATACAAAAAGGTAACTGTCTAGAAAATTTGTAAGAACTACATGACCGATATCGCCCAAAGGAAACGGGGCTCACTACGATGGGCCGATACGAACACTCCTAAGTATTTGCCGGATCGTCAACCTATATGTTGTTACCTGCACCGCGAGATGCAGGCCCCCAAGCAATAAAAAAGGACATCAGTACATTTGAATTATACTGGTATATAAAGCAACTGAAGCAATAAAATACTGGAACTAAAACTAAAACTGAACTAAATAGGAAAGCAAGAAGCTAAAGCACTCCCTGTTCTAGATGAAGAATCACCTGTAAAACTGTAAATATAACGGTGGCCTAGGGCCCAAATAATGTGCATAAAAACTGTGGCCTCAGGCCCAAGTAACACGTATGCATAAACTGTGTCCTAGGGCCCAAAAATACAGATACAGGTGTTCAACATTAACAATTTACAAGACTGAGACTAGCTACAACTGATAGCATGATAATTGTTTCTGATTATGGGACTCATACAAATAAATGGTTATACATTGACTAGGACGCATGTGATAACAATGCATAAGTCTATAAAGATTACGTGTTGAGTTCATGATGTTCAAAGTGACAACCATGAACGAATTCTGTAACTGCAACCCTAGAAGATAACAGTTCTATATCATATCTAGGGCTAAACTATATTCTGAGTCAAATTACTGACAAGTATGGAAACTGAGGCGTAGGGAGAATCATGAATATTCCCTAACGTAGATAGTTTTCCTCACATACCTTAATTCCAGCCTTTGAGCGTAATGCAACGCTCGTCAACCCTTTCAACTTTGATCTATACCAATACAAGTCAAAGGGATTCTATATTAGCAATAATATCCATGCTTTGATCATCTAAGCATTTTATCAAATACTTGGTGGCCATAAAGCCCCACAATCTCCATTAATGGTGTTTCTTCACCCAATTCCCATTCTATTACTTCTAGGTGATTCTACAATCTCAATTCGATGAAAGTAACATCATTCTTCATCACTCATATGACTATAACAATCCTAAGTTAATAATCCAAAACCCTAGCATAGTTCATATGATACTCTTTATCAAACCCATTTACGATTCTCCTAAGAACTCATCAATTCACAACTATAAGTGAGTAGAGAGTAGAAGTATTACCTTTTGAAGCTCAATCCTCTTGAATTCGGATACTAGGGTTCCTTTGTCCAAGACGAAGATTCAATCGATAATCTATGGAATAGATTAGGATTCTAGCGTTAATCTTTGTTAGATTGATGTAATGACCAATGGGGTTTGAGTAAGAACTCACCTTTTATGCTTTGTGGAAGCCCTAGAGTATTTTCTCTCCAAAAAGACAGTTTAGAAAGAAGTGGGAAAAGTTTTTCGGAGTTGGATACACATAAAATTTGAAAAAGGACGTTTCAGGCATAATTTGGCCTGGTGCGTCGCCCAAGGCAGGGCACTAGGCCTATACTACAGGCCCCGATGAAAATTACGCTTTTACGCAATTTTGGCCTGGGGCGCCGCCAAGGGCGGCGACCCAGGCCATTCTGACGGCGTGCGGTAACATGGACATAACTCCTAGCACAAACGTTTTGGGTCCATAATATACCGTTGGAAAGATATTGCAAAGGGCTACAACTTTCACATTTTACGTTTTCTCAAATTCCTCGATTTTCACGAAATTGGGGGAATGCGAACATATCAAAAACTTAGCCGATTCTATCGAATCTAAGCACCCCTCTATTAGCCATTTTGAGATGATCATATCTCCTTGATCCGGACCCCGATTGGCCTGATCCTTACATGCCTCGAAAGGTATTTCTATGTACTGCAACTTTAATTAAGGAACCTTTTCCAAATTCCCAACGAATCAATGTGGTATAGTTTCCCAAATTAGGCACATCGTCACGACCCAACCCCGTAGGCCACGACTAGTGCCCGAGTTGGGCACCCGTACACACCCGTTAATCAGAAGTAGCATATGAATAGCTTACGCAAAGATACAAATAACATATATATACGAAAAAGAAATGTCACCCCGAAGCATCACGGATGTACAAATATACATATCGCTATCGCAACCCCGTAGATGATATCACATATAAGTCGATA